>NC_042976.1:2460814-2525814 GCF_901001165.1 Salmo trutta | reverse complement strand
AAACGAATAGCAATTGTTTCGAGTACAAAGGAAAACTACAATTTAATAATGGCCCGAGGGCTGGAACAAAATGACTAGAGTGGATTGTATTTATGTGATCAGTTGTATGATTGTTATAGCTAAATTCATCCAAATAGTTGACTCTCTCTGATACAGGCAAGCCATCACTGACAACAACCTTAACAATCAATGTTTACAAAAGTTTAAAAAATTAAACCTTACCTTCTCAGAAACTTCCTTGATCCCTCACCCCTGACCTCGTGAAACAGGTCTCTTAGGTGAAACAGGTCTCTTCGGTGAAACAGGTATCTTAGGTGAAACAGGTCTCTTCGGTGAAACAGGTCTCTTCGGGCGAAACAGGTCTCTTCGGGCGAAACAGGTCTCTTCAGTGAAACAGGTCTCTTCGGGTGAAACAGGTCTCTTCGGGTGAAACAGGTCTCTTCAGCGAAACAGGTCTCTTCGGGCGAAACAGGTCTCTTCAGTGAAACAGGTCTCTTCGGGTGAAACAGGTCTCTTCAGCGAAACAGGTCTCTTCAGTGAAACAGGTCTCTTCGGGCGAAACAGGTCTCTTCGGCGAAACAGGTCTCTTCGCCGAAACAGGTCTCTTCGGCGAAACAGGTCTCTTCGGTGAATCAGGTCTCTTCGGCGAAACAGGTCTCTTCAGTGTAAGGCAGCTATCCAGTGACGATCACCTTATATGTTAGGTGATGTTTCAGAACACAGTACACAGCCCTGGTAACAACATGTCTGTGGCTTTACAACAAAGCGTTCCTGGGGGAAGCAGACTGTAATCCCTCTCTATCCCAGTTAATCTCTGAGCCAGCAGCAGAGAGTATGAACAGAGCTCTCTCTTCTCTATCTCCCCCCTCTCTCCTCCCCCCTCTTTTCCCCTCCCCCTCTCTCCTCTCCTCCCCCTCCCCCTCTCTCCTCCCCCTCCCCGTCTCTCCTCCCCCCTCTTTTCCCCTCCCCCTCTCTCCTCTCCTCCCCTCTCTCCTCTCCTCCACTTCTCCTCCCCCTCTCTCCTCTCCTCTCCTCCCCCTCTCTCCTCTCCTCCCCCTCTCTCCTCTCCTCTCCTCCCCCTCTCTCCTCTCCTCCCCCTCTCCTCCCCCTCTCTCCTCTCCTCCCCCTCTCTCCTCTCCTCTCCCTCCCCCTCTCTCCCCCACTCTGCCAGAGGGCCAGCGTGCATTAAGGACTGGCAGCAACAAGTCTTTCTGCTTTTAGCCTAGCCAGAGGGCCAGCGTGCATTAAGAACTGGCAGCATGAAGCCTTTCTGCTTTTAGCCTAGCCAGAGGGCCAGCGTGCATTAAGGACTGGCAGCATGAAGTCTTTCTGCTTTTAGCCTAGCCAGAGGGCCAGCGTGCATTAAGGACTGGCAGCAACAAGTCTTTCTGCTTTTAGCCTAGCCAGAGGGCCAGCGTGCATTAAGGTCTGGCAGCAACAAGCCTTTCTGCTTTTAGCCTAGCCAGAGGGCCAGCGTGCATTAAGAACTGGCAGCAACAAGTCTTTCTGCTTTTAGCCTAGCCAGAGGGCCAGCGTGCATTAAGGACTGGCAACAACAAGCCTTCCTGCTTTTAGCCTAGCCAGAGGCCCAGCGTGAATTAAGGACTGGCAGCAACAAGCCTTTCTGCTTTTAGCCTAGCCAGAGGGCCAGCGTGCATTAAGGACTGGCAGCATGAAGCCTTTCTGCTTTTAGCCTAGCCAGAGGCCCAGCGTGCATTAAGGACTGGCAGCAACAAGCCTTTCTGCTTTTAGCCTAGCCAGAGGGCCAGCGTGCATTAAGAACTGGCAGCAACAAGTCTTCCTGCTTTTAGCCTAGCCAGAGGGCCAGTGTGCATTAAGGTCTGGCAGCAACAAGTGAAATGGCGCAGTCTCATTCATTGAAGATCTTGATCACTCTTTAAGCCTCTCCGGATCTCAATCTGTATAAAGTTTTTTTTTTTAAAGCCAGTTTTTTTATCAAAAGATGAGCTTTTCTTAATAATCTAATAGAGAACCATTTTGGGGTTTAACTTATGTATGAGTGAAGCTTTTAGTGAGAGGTTTAAAGCTTTATTATTTAATCATTTTAGCCCCCCCAAACTCATATTCATTATGTAAATAAGCAGGTTTAATTTTGTCTGGCTTTGCATTCCAAATAAAATAAAATATTTTTTTTACTCATATGAGTAAAGAAAAACGAGTCATCTGGACTAGGCAGCGCCATTAGTAAGTAAGTAAACAGTGATAGGACTAAAAAGTTAATCAATGTGATTTTTTCCCATAAATAGACAAGTATTTACCTCTCCATGGTTGCAGAACCTTATCTATTTTGCTAACTTTCCATTAAAATTAATTGTGGTTAATTCATTTATATTTTTTGAGATGTGAATACCAAGTATGTCTACTTCACCAGCCACCCATTTTATTGGTAAACTACAAGGTAGTGTAAATACTGTGTCTTTTAACGATCCAATACATAATATGGTACACTTGTCATAAACAATGTTTGATCATCCAGAAAAAAATATTCCAACAAATGTTACGGTTAAACTCAAATATACTGATTAATTAAAAAAAATATTATTTATGGATAAAAAAAAAAAAGTTTTATATTTTATTAATGATATTATGAATGGAAATGGAGGAGTTAAGTTACATATGCAGGTATTGAAAATATATGGGAATATTTGCTCAATCCAAATTTACAACGAACTGATTACAGCACGACCACTAAAAAAAGGAGGCGGCAAGTGGAAAAGGGAGGAGGTAGGGAACTTGTTTGCCTGCCATATATTAAAGATACAAATTGGCTGAAAGGAACTGGGATTAAACAGAAAAATATACCAGTTTCATTTGAGGACAAACATTTTGACAGCTGCGCCATACAGGTTGCAAAATAAATGGGAAGAGATTTTCGATGTACTGATTCCATGACACATGGTTTATGAACTGGTACAGAAAAAACTACACTTGATTCAACACTTCGAGTTTTTCAATTTAAATTCAATATATAAAATTCTTGCCACCAACAGAATGCTGTACTGTATATATGGGGCACACAACAATCTCAGCTCTGTAGATTTTGCTGCGAAGAGACAGAATCAATAGATAATTTATTCTGGTATTGCCCCTATGTAGCTAGTTTCTGGCCACAGGTTCAGGAATGGTTAAATTACAACATGGACTTAAAATGAACCTTACAAATAGCAGTGTTGGGTGATTTGGAAAGCAATAGTCAGTCAATAAATAATATAATAATACTGTTAGGAAAGGTTTTCATCTTTAGCTCACAATCTGTACATACTATAGGATTAGAAAGGTTTAAAAAGTATGTAAAACATCACAATGGAAAAATATATAACCCATGGAAACCAAACGAGGTCTATGGTGATAGGTGGGATGGGCTGAGAGGGTGGTCTATGGTGATAGGCTGAGAGGGTGGTCTATGGTGATAGGTGGGATGGGTTGAGAGGGTGGTCTATGGTGATAGGTGGGATGGGTTGAGAGGGTGGTCTATGGTGATAGGTGGGCTGAGAGGGTGGTCTATGGTGATAGGTTGAGAGGGTGGTCTATGGTGATAGGTGGGATGGGCTGAGAGGGTGGTCTATGGTGATAGGTGGGCTGAGAGGGTGGTCTATGGTGATAGGCTGAGAGGGTGGTCTATGGTGATAGGTGGGATGGGTTGAGAGGGTGGTCTATGGTGATAGGTGGGATGGGCTGAGAGGGTGGTCTATGGTGATAGGTGGGATGGGCTGAGAGGGTGGTCTATGGTGATAGGTGGGCTGAGAGGGTGGTCTATGGTGATAGGTTGAGAGGGTGGTCTATGGTGATAGGTGGGATGGGCTGAGAGGGTGGTCTATGGTGATAGGTGGGCTGAGAGGGTGGTCTATGGTGATAGGTGGGATGGGCTGAGAGGGTGGTCTATGGTGATAGGTTGAGAGGGTGGTCTATGGTGATAGGTGGGATGGGCTGAGAGGGTGGTCTATGGTGATAGGTGGGCTGAGAGGGTGGTCTATGGTGATAGGTGGGATGGGCTGAGAGGGTGGTCTATGGTGATAGGCTGAGAGGGTGGTCTATGGTGATAGGTGGGATGGGTTGAGAGGGTGGTCTATGGTGATAGGTGGGATGGGCTGAGAGGGTGGTCTATGGTGATAGGTGGGCTGAGAGGGTGGCCTATGGTGATAGGTTTAGAGGGTGGTCTATGATGATAGGTGGGATGGGCTGAGAGGGTGGTCTATGGTGATAGGTGGGCTGAGAGGGTGGTCTATGGTGATAGGTTGAGAGGGTGGTCTATGGTGATAGGCTGAGAGGGTGGTCTATGGTGATAGGTGGGATGGGCTGAGAGGGTGGTCTATGGTGATAGGTGGGCTGAGAGGGTGGTCTATGGTGATAGGCTGAGAGGGTGGTCTATGGTAATAGGTGGGATGGGCTGAGAGGGTGGTCTATGGTGATAGGTTGAGAGGGTGGTCTATGGTGATAGGTGGGATGGGCTGAGAGGGTGGTCTATGGTGATAGGCTGAGAGGGTGGTCTATGGTGATAGGTGGGATGGGCTGAGAGGGTGGTCTATGGTGATAGGTGGGCTGAGAGGGTGGTCTATGGTGATAGGTGGGCTGAGAGAGTGGTCTACGGTGATAGGCTGAGAGGGTGGTCTATGGTAATAGGTGGGATGGGCTGAGAGGGTGGTCTATGGTGATAGGTGGGCTGAGAGGGTGGTCTATGGTGATAGGTGGGATGGGCTGAGAGTGGCTGAGGGGTGTGATTATAGAGCTCATGTTTGGTAATGTATTATTGTTATGAAACTGCTTTATAGAAAAGTACTGTACCATGTATGTAAAATGTAGCAAAAAATCTGTAAAAAAACTAAAAGATATTTGTCTTCCCGAAGAGGGGGGGTGGTGGTGGTGGAGGGGTAAAAACATAAAATTAAATAAAAAGTAAAATGGCACCCTATTCCCTATATAGTGCACTACTTTTTACCTCATAAGGCCCTGGTCAAAAGTAGCGCACTATATATGGAATAGGCTGCCATTTGGGACCTAAACTAAGAGAGATCCACAGACGTACCGATACCCCTGCACATTGACTCTGTAGCGATACCCCTGCACATTGACTCTGTAGCGATACCCCTGCACATTGACTCTGTACCGATACCCCTCCACATTGACTCTGTAGCGATACCCCTGCACATTGACTCTGTAGCGATACCCCTGCACATTGACTCTGTACCGATACCCCTCCACATTGACTCTGTAGCGATACCCCTGCACATTGACTCTGTAGCGATACCCCTGCACATTGACTCTGTAGCGATACCCCTGCACATTGACTCTGTAGCGATACCCCTGCACATTGACTCTGTAGCGATACCCCTGCACATTGACTCTGTAGCGATACCCCTGCACATTGACTCTGTAGCGATACCCCTGCACATTGACTCTGTAGCGATACCCCTGCACATTGACTCTGTAGCGATACCCCTGCACATTGACTCTGTAGCGATACCCCTCCACATTGACTCTGTAGCGATACCCCTCCACATTGACTCTGTAGCGATACCCCTCCACATTGACTCTGTAGCGATACCCCTCCACATTGACTCTGTAGCGATACCCCTGCACATTGACTCTGTAGCGATACCCCTGCACATTGACTCTGTACCGATACCCCTCCACATTGACTCTGTAGCGATACCCCTGCACATTGACTCTGTACCGATACCCCTCCACATTGACTCTGTAGCGATACCCCTTCACATTGACTCTGTAGCGATACCCCTGCACATTGACTCTGTACCGATACCCCTCCACATTGACTCTGTAGCGATACCCCTGCACATTGACTCTGTAGCGATACCCCTGCACATTGACTCTGTACCGATACCCCTCCACATTGACTCTGTACCGATACCCCTCCACATTGACTCTGTACCGATACCCCTCCACATTGACTCTGTAGCGATACCCCTGCACATTGACTCTGTAGCGATACCCCTGCACATTGACTCTGTACCGATACCCCTCCACATTGACTCTGTACCGATACCCCTCCACATTGACTCTGTACCGATACCCCCCTGTATATATTCTCACTATTGTTATTTTACTGCTGCTATTTAATTACCTTTATTTCTTATTCTTATCTGTATTTTTTAAAACTGCATTGTTGGTTAGAGCCTGTATTCACCATTTCACTGTGAGGTCTACACCTGTTGTATTCAGCATTTCACTGTAAGGTCTACTACACCTGTTGTATTCAGCATTTCACTGTAAGGTCTACTAAACCTGTTGTATTCACCATTTCACTGTGAGGTCTACACCTGTTGTAATCACCATTTCACTGTGAGGTCTACACCTGTTGTATTCACCATTTCACTGTGAGGTCTACACCTGTTGTATTCACCATTTCACTGTGAGGTCTACTACACCTGTTGTATTCACCATTTCACTGTGAGGTCTACACCTGTTGTAATCACCATTTCACTGTGAGGTCTACTACACCTGTTGTATTCAGCATTTCACTGTAAGGTCTACTACACCTGTTGTATTCAGCATTTCACTGTAAGGTCTACTAAACCTGTTGTATTCAGCATTTCACTGTGAGGTCTACTACACCTGTTGTATTCAGCATTTCACTGTGAGGTCTACTACACCTGTTGTATTCAGCATTTCACCGTGAGGTCTACTACACCTGTTGTATTCAGCATTTCACTGTAAGGTCTACTACACCTGTTGTATTCAGCATTTCACTGTGAGGTCTACTACACCTGTTGTATTCAGCATTTCACTATAAGGTCTACTACACCTGTTGTATTCAGCATTTCACTGTAAGGTCTACACCTGTTGTATTCAGCATTTCACTGTAAGGTCTACTACACCTGTTGTATTCAGCATTTCACTGTGAGGTCTACTACACCTGTTGTATTCAGCATTTCACTGTAAGGTCTACACCTGTTGTATTCAGCATTTCACTGTGAGGTCTACTACACCTGTTGTATTCACCATTTCACTGTGAGGTCTACACCTGTTGTATTCAGCATTTCACTGTGAGGTCTACACCTGTTGTATTCAGCATTTCACTGTGAGGTCTACTACACCTGTTGTATTCAGCATTTCACTGTGAGGTCTACTACACCTGTTGTATTCAGCATTTCACTGTAAGGTCTACTACACCTGTTGTATTCAGCATTTCACTGTGAGGTCTACTACACCTGTTGTATTCAGCATTTCACTGTGAGGTCTACTACACCTGTTGTATTCAGCATTTCACTGTGAGGTCTACTACACCTGTTGTATTCAGCATTTCACTGTGAGGTCTACTACACCTGTTGTATTCAGCATTTCACTGTAAGGTCTACTACACCTGTTGTATTCAGCATTTCACTGTGAGGTCTACTACACCTGTTGTATTCAGCATTTCACTGTGAGGTCTACTACACCTGTTGTATTCAGCATTTCACTGTGAGGTCTACTACACCTGTTGTATTCAGCATTTCACTGTGAGGTCTACTACACCTGTTGTATTCAGCATTTCACTGTGAGGTCTACTACACCTGTTGTATTCAGCATTTCACTGTAAGGTCTACTACACCTGTTGTATTCAGCATTTCACTGTGAGGTCTACTACACCTGTTGTATTCAGCATTTCACTGTGAGGTCTACTACACCTGTTGTATTCAGCATTTCACTGTAAGGTCTACTACACCTGCTGTATTCAGCATTTCACTGTGAGGTCTACTACACCTGTTGTATTCAGCATTTCACTGTAAGGTCTACTACACCTGTTGTATTCAGCATTACACTGTGAGGTCTACTACACCTGTTGTATTCAGCATTTCACTTTGAGGTCTACACCTGTTGTATTCAGAATTTCACTGTGAGGTCTACACCTGTTGTATTCAGCATTTCACTGTGAGGTCTACTACACCTGTTGTATTCAGCATTTCACTGTGAGGTCTACTACACCTGTTGTATTCAGCATTTCACTGTGAGGTCTACTACACCTGTTGTATTCAGCATTTCACTGTAAGGTCTACTACACCTGTTGTATTCAGCATTTCACTGTGAGGTCTACTACACCTGTTGTATTCAGCATTTCACTGTGAGGTCTACTACACCTGTTGTATTCAGCATGTCACTGTGAGGTCTACTACACCTGTTGTATTCAGCATGTCACTGTGAGGTCTACTACACCTGTTGTATTCAGCATTTCACTGTAAGGTCTACTACACCTGTTGTATTCAGCATTTCACTGTGAGGTCTACTACACCTGTTGTATTCAGCATTTCACTGTGAGGTCTACACCTGTTGTATTCAGCATTTCACTGTGAGGTCTACACCTGTTGTATTCAGCATTTCACTGTGAGGTCTACTACACCTGTTGTATTCAGCATTTCACTGTGAGGTCTACTACACCTGTTGTATTCAGCATTTCACTGTAAGGTCTACTACACCTGTTGTATTCAGCATTTCACTGTGAGGTCTACACCTGTTGTATTCAGCATTTCACTGTGAGGTCTACACCTGTTGTATTCAGCATTTCACTGTGAGGTCTACTACACCTGTTGTATTCAGCATTTCACCGTGAGGTCTACTACACCTGTTGTATTCAGCATTTCACTGTAAGGTCTACTACACCTGTTGTATTCAGCATTTCACTGTGAGGTCTACTACACCTGTTGTATTCAGCATTTCACTGTAAGGTCTACACCTGTTGTATTCAGCATTTCACTGTAAGGTCTACTACACCTGTTGTATTCAGAATTTCACTGTGAGGTCTACTACACCTGTTGTATTCAGCATTTCACTGTAAGGTCTACACCTGTTGTATTCAGCATTTCACTGTGAGGTCTACTACACCTGTTGTATTCACCATTTCACTGTGAGGTCTACACCTGTTGTATTCAGCATTTCACTGTGAGGTCTACACCTGTTGTATTCAGCATTTCACTGTGAGGTCTACTACACCTGTTGTATTCAGCATTTCACTGTGAGGTCTACTACACCTGTTGTATTCAGCATTTCACTGTGAGGTCTACTACACCTGTTGTATTCAGCATTTCACTGTAAGGTCTACTACACCTGTTGTATTCAGCATTTCACTGTGAGGTCTACTACACCTGTTGTATTCAGCATTTCACTGTGAGGTCTACTACACCTGTTGTATTCAGCATTTCACTGTGAGGTCTACTACACCTGTTGTATTCAGCATTTCACTGTAAGGTCTACTACACCTGTTGTATTCAGCATTTCACTGTGAGGTCTACTACACCTGTTGTATTCAGCATTTCACTGTGAGGTCTACTACACCTGTTGTATTCAGCATTTCACTGTGAGGTCTACTACACCTGTTGTATTCAGCATTTCACTGTGAGGTCTACTACACCTGTTGCATTCAGCATTTCACTGTGAGGTCTACTACACCTGTTGTATTCAGCATTTCACTGTGAGGTCTACTACACCTGTTGTATTCAGCATTTCACTGTGAGGTCTACTACACCTGTTGTATTCAGCATTTCACTGTAAGGTCTACTACACCTGTTGTATTCAGCATTTCACTGTGAGGTCTACTACACCTGTTGTATTCAGCATTTCACTGTAAGGTCTAGTACACCTGTTGTATTCAGCATTTCACTGTAAGGTCTACTACACCTGTTGTATTCAGCATTTCACTGTAAGGTCTACTACACCTGCTGTATTCAGCATTTCACTGTGAGGTCTACTACACCTGTTGTATTCAGCATTTCACTGTAAGGTCTACTACACCTGTTGTATTCAGCATTACACTGTGAGGTCTACTACACCTGTTGTATTCAGCATTTCACTTTGAGGTCTACACCTGTTGTATTCAGAATTTCACTGTGAGGTCTACACCTGTTGTATTCAGCATTTCACTGTGAGGTCTACTACACCTGTTGTATTCAGCATTTCACTGTGAGGTCTACTACACCTGTTGTATTCAGCATTTCACTGTGAGGTCTACTACACCTGTTGTATTCAGCATTTCACTGTAAGGTCTACTACACCTGTTGTATTCAGCATTTCACTGTGAGGTCTACTACACCTGTTGCATTCAGCATTTCACTGTGAGGTCTACTACACCTGTTGTATTCAGCATTTCACTGTGAGGTCTACTACACCTGTTGTATTCAGCATTTCACTGTGAGGTCTACTACACCTGTTGTATTCAGCATTTCACTGTAAGGTCTACTACACCTGTTGTATTCAGCATTTCACTGTGAGGTCTACTACACCTGTTGTATTCAGCATTTCACTGTAAGGTCTACACCTGTTGTATTCAGCATTTCACTGTGAGGTCTACTACACCTGTTGTATTCACCATTTCACTGTGAGGTCTACACCTGTTGTATTCAGCATTTCACTGTGAGGTCTACACCTGTTGTATTCAGCATTTCACTGTGAGGTCTACTACACCTGTTGTATTCAGCATTTCACTGTGAGGTCTACTACACCTGTTGTATTCAGCATTTCACTGTGAGGTCTACTACACCTGTTGTATTCAGCATTTCACTGTAAGGTCTACTACACCTGTTGTATTCAGCATTTCACTGTGAGGTCTACTACACCTGTTGTATTCAGCATTTCACTGTGAGGTCTACTACACCTGTTGTATTCAGCATTTCACTGTGAGGTCTACTACACCTGTTGTATTCAGCATTTCACTGTAAGGTCTACTACACCTGTTGTATTCAGCATTTCACTGTGAGGTCTACTACACCTGTTGTATTCAGCATTTCACTGTGAGGTCTACTACACCTGTTGTATTCAGCATTTCACTGTGAGGTCTACTACACCTGTTGTATTCAGCATTTCACTGTGAGGTCTACTACACCTGTTGCATTCAGCATTTCACTGTGAGGTCTACTACACCTGTTGTATTCAGCATTTCACTGTGAGGTCTACTACACCTGTTGTATTCAGCATTTCACTGTGAGGTCTACTACACCTGTTGTATTCAGCATTTCACTGTAAGGTCTACTACACCTGTTGTATTCAGCATTTCACTGTGAGGTCTACTACACCTGTTGTATTCAGCATTTCACTGTAAGGTCTAGTACACCTGTTGTATTCAGCATTTCACTGTAAGGTCTACTACACCTGTTGTATTCAGCATTTCACTGTAAGGTCTACTACACCTGCTGTATTCAGCATTTCACTGTGAGGTCTACTACACCTGTTGTATTCAGCATTTCACTGTAAGGTCTACTACACCTGTTGTATTCAGCATTACACTGTGAGGTCTACTACACCTGTTGTATTCAGCATTTCACTTTGAGGTCTACACCTGTTGTATTCAGAATTTCACTGTGAGGTCTACACCTGTTGTATTCAGCATTTCACTGTGAGGTCTACTACACCTGTTGTATTCAGCATTTCACTGTGAGGTCTACTACACCTGTTGTATTCAGCATTTCACTGTGAGGTCTACTACACCTGTTGTATTCAGCATTTCACTGTAAGGTCTACTACACCTGTTGTATTCAGCATTTCACTGTGAGGTCTACTACACCTGTTGCATTCAGCATTTCACTGTGAGGTCTACTACACCTGTTGTATTCAGCATTTCACTGTGAGGTCTACTACACCTGTTGTATTCAGCATTTCACTGTGAGGTCTACTACACCTGTTGTATTCAGCATTTCACTGTAAGGTCTACTACACCTGTTGTATTCAGCATTTCACTGTGAGGTCTACTACACCTGTTGTATTCAGCATTTCACTGTAAGGTCTACTACACCTGTTGTATTCAGCATTTCACTGTAAGGTCTACTACACCTGTTGTATTCAGCATTTCACTGTAAGGTCTACTACACCTGCTGTATTCAGCATTTCACTGTGAGGTCTACTACACCTGTTGTATTCAGCATTTCACTGTAAGGTCTACTACACCTGTTGTATTCAGCATTTCACTGTGAGGTCTACACCTGTTGTATTCAGCATTTCACTGTGAGGTCTACACCTGTTGTATTCAGCATTTCACTGTGAGGTCTACTACACCTGTTGTATTCAGCATTTCACCGTGAGGTCTACTACACCTGTTGTATTCAGCATTTCACTGTAAGGTCTACTACACCTGTTGTATTCAGCATTTCACTGTGAGGTCTACTACACCTGTTGTATTCAGCATTTCACTGTAGTCTACACCTGTTGTATTCAGCATTTCACTGTAAGGTCTACTACACCTGTTGTATTCAGCATTTCACTGTGAGGTCTACTACACTGTTGTATTCAGCATTCACTGTAAGGTCTACACCTGTTGTATTCAGCATTTCACTGTGAGGTCTACTACACCTGTTTGTATTCATCCATTTCACTGTGAGGTCTACACCTGTTGTATTCAGCATTTCACTGTGAGGTCTACAACCTGTTGTATTCAGCATTTCACTGTGAGGTCTACTACACCTGTTGTATTTCAGCATTCACTGTAGAGGTCTACTACACTGTTGTACTTCAGCATTTCACTTGAGGTCTACTACACCTGTTGTATTCAGCATTTCACTGTAAGGTCTACTACACGGTTGGTATTCCGCATCTTCACTGTGAGGTCTACTACAACCTGTTGTATTCAGCATTTCACTGTGAGGTCTACTACACCTGTTGTATTCAGCATTTCACTGTGAGGTCCTACTACACCTGTTGTATTCAGCATTTCACTGTGAGGTCTTACTTACACCTGTTGTATTCAGCATTTCATTCTGTGAGGTCTACTACAACCTGTTGTTTCAGCATTTCACTGTGAGGTCTACTACACCTGTTGTATTCAGCATTTCACTGTGAGGTCTACTACACCTGTTGTATTCAGCATTTCACTGTGAGGTCTACTACACTGTTGTATTCAGCATTTCACTGTGAGGTCTACTACACCTGTTGTATTCAGCATTTCACTGTGAGGTCTACTACACCTGTTGTATTCAGCATTTCACTGTAAGGTCTACTACACCTGTTGTATTCAGCATTTCACTGTGAGGTCTACTACACCTGTTGTATTCAGCATTTCACTGTGAGGTCTACTACACCTGTTGTATTCAGCATTTCACTGTGAGGTCTACTACACCTGTTGTATTCAGCATTTCACTGTGAGGTCTACTACACCTGTTGCATTCAGCATTTCACTGTGAGGTCTACTACACCTGTTGTATTCAGCATTTCACTGTGAGGTCTACTACACCTGTTGTATTCAGCATTTCACTGTGAGGTCTACTACACCTGTTGTATTCAGCATTTCACTGTAAGGTCTACTACACCTGTTGTATTCAGCATTTCACTGTGAGGTCTACTACACCTGTTGTATTCAGCATTTCACTGTAAGGTCTACTACACCTGTTGTATTCAGCATTTCACTGTAAGGTCTACTACACCTGTTGTATTCAGCATTTCACTGTAAGGTCTACTACACCTGCTGTATTCAGCATTTCACTGTGAGGTCTACTACACCTGTTGTATTCAGCATTTCACTGTAAGGTCTACTACACCTGTTGTATTCAGCATTACACTGTGAGGTCTACTACACCTGTTGTATTCAGCATTTCACTTTGAGGTCTACACCTGTTGTATTCAGAATTTCACTGTGAGGTCTACACCTGTTGTATTCAGCATTTCACTGTGAGGTCTACTACACCTGTTGTATTCAGCATTTCACTGTGAGGTCTACTACACCTGTTGTATTCAGCATTTCACTGTGAGGTCTACTACACCTGTTGTATTCAGCATTTCACTGTAAGGTCTACTACACCTGTTGTATTCAGCATTTCACTGTGAGGTCTACTACACCTGTTGTATTCAGCATTTCACTGTGAGGTCTACTACACCTGTTGTATTCAGCATGTCACTGTGAGGTCTACTACACCTGTTGTATTCAGCATGTCACTGTGAGGTCTACTACACCTGTTGTATTCAGCATTTCACTGTAAGGTCTACTACACCTGTTGTATTCAGCATTTCACTGTGAGGTCTACTACACCTGTTGTATTCAGCATTTCACTGTGAGGTCTACACCTGTTGTATTCAGCATTTCACTGTGAGGTCTACACCTGTTGTATTCAGCATTTCACTGTGAGGTCTACTACACCTGTTGTATTCAGCATTTCACTGTGAGGTCTACTACACCTGTTGTATTCAGCATTTCACTGTAAGGTCTACTACACCTGTTGTATTCAGCATTTCACTGTGAGGTCTACACCTGTTGTATTCAGCATTTCACTGTGAGGTCTACACCTGTTGTATTCAGCATTTCACTGTGAGGTCTACTACACCTGTTGTATTCAGCATTTCACTGTGAGGTCTACTACACCTGTTGTATTCAGCATTTCACTGTGAGGTCTACTACACCTGTTGTATTCAGCATTTCACTGTGAGGTCTACTACACCTGTTGTATTCAGCATTTCACTGTAAGGTCTACTACACCTGTTGTATTCAGCATTTCACTGTGAGGTCTACTACACCTGTTGTATTCAGCATTTCACTGTGAGGTCTACTACACCTGTTTTATTCAGCATTTCACTGTAAGTTCTACTACACCTGTTGTATTCAGCATTTCACTGTGAGGTCTACTACACCTGTTGTATTCAGCATTTCACTGTGAGGTCTACTACACCTGTTGTATTCAGCATTTCACTGTGAGGTCTACTACACCTGTTGTATTCAGCATTTCACTGTGAGGTTGTATTCGGTGTATGTGACTAATACAATTTGATTTGATTTGACACAGTGGCAGAGAGAGAGAGGGAGCAACACCAGTCTTTATTCACATCAACATCCATGTGTTCACCCCGCTATCATCCAGAAGGCGAGGTCAGTACAGGTGCATCAAAGCTGGAACCGAGAGACTGAAAAACAGCTTCTATCTCAAGGCCATCAGACTGTTAAACAGCCATCACTAACATTGAGTGGCTGCTGCCAACATACTGACTCAACTCAAGCCACTTTAATAATGGAGAAATTGATGTAATCAATTTATCAGTAGCCACTTTATATAATGTTTACATACCCTACATTACTCATCTCATATGTATATACTGTACTCTATACCATCTACTGCATATTGCCATCTTGATGTAATGTATCACTAGCCACTTTAAACAATGCCACTTTTATATGTTTACATACCCTACATTACTCATCTCATATGTATACACTGTACTCTATACCATCTACTGCATCTTGCCTATGCCGTTCGGCCATCGCTCATCCATATATTTATATGTACATATTCTTATTCATTCATTTACACTTGTGTGTATAAGGTAGTTGTTGTGGAATTGGTAGATTACTTGTTAGATATTACTGCATGGTCGGAACTAGAAGCACAAGCATTTCGCTACACTCGCATTAACATCTGCTAACCATGTGTATGTCACCAATATGATTTGATTTAAACATAGTACTGCAGCACGGCCATTCAGCATTCATCTGATAATAGTCAATGTGGGATGAGGGAAAGCTATATGTTATAGCCACAGTCACTGTACAGTAGCTAGTTGTTGTAGGTGTTGTAGTACAGAGCAGCTATATGACTGTACCCTCGTTCCCAGTCCACCATCTATATACATGTTGCATTATGGGGAATAAACATTGCATTCTGGGTGCCTTAAAGAAGGTCAAGAGGTCAAGCTCTACAGTCCAGTTGGAGAGCTTCTTTAAACCAGGAAAATAGTTTTCAGCTGTGCTAACATAATTGTAAAAGGGGTTTTCTAATGATCAATTAGCCTTTTAAAATTATAAAACTTGGATTAGCTAACACAACGTGCCATTGGAACACAGGAGTGATGGTTGCTGATAATGGGCCTCTGTACGCCTATGTAGATATTACATAATTAGCCGTTTCCAGCTACAATAGTCATTTACAACATTAAGAATGTCTACACTGTATTTCTGATCAATTTCATGTTAATTTAATGGTAGTGTACATATACAGTTGAAGTCAGAAGGTTACTACATACACCTTAGCCAAATACATTTAAACTCAGTTTTTCACAATTCCTGACATTTAATCCTAGTAAAAATCCCCTGTCTTAGGTCAGTTAGGATCACCACTTTATTTTAAGAATGTGAAATGTCAGAATAATAGTAGAGAGTGATTTATTTCAGCTTTTATTTATTTCATCACATTCCCAGTAGGTCAGAAATGTACATACACTCAATTAGTATTTGGTAGAATTGCCTTTAAATTGTTTAACTTGGGTCAAACGTTTTGGGTAGCCTTCCACAAGCTTCTGGTGAAGCTTGGTGAAACTGAGTCAGGTTTGTAGGCCTCCTTGCTCACACACGCTTGTTCAGTTCTGCCCACAAATTTTCTATGGGATTGTGGTCAGGGCTTTGTGATGGTCACTCCAATACCTTGACTTTGGTGTCCTTAAGCCATTTGCCACAACTTTGGAAGTATGCTTGGGGTCATTGTCCATTTGGAAGACCCATTTGCAAACAAGCTTTAACTTTCTGACTGATGTCTTGAGATGTTGCTTCCATATATCCACATAATTTTCCTGCCTCATGATGCCATCTATTTTGTGAAGTGCACCAGTCCCTCCTGCAGCAAAGCACCCCCACAACATGATGCTGCCACCCCCGTGCTTCACGGTTGGGATGGTGTTCTTCGGCTTGCAAGCCTCCCGCTTTTTCCTCCAAACACAACGATGGTCATTATGGCCAAACAGTTATTATTTTGTTTCATCAGAGCAGAGGACATTTCTCCAAAAATCCCGATCGTTAGCTGTGCTAACATAATTGCAAAAGGGTTTTCTAATGATCAATTAGCCTTTTAAAATTATAAACTTGGATTAGCTAACGCAACGTGCCATTGGAACACAGGAGTGATGGTTGCTGATAATGGGCCTCTGTACGCCTATGTAGATATTCCATAAAGAAATCAGCCGTTTCCAGCTACAATAGTCATTTACAACATTAACAATGTCTACACTGTATTTCTGATCAACTTTATGCTATTTTAATGGACAAAAAAATTGCTTTTCTTTCAAAAACAAGAACATTTCTAAGTGACCCCAAATATTTTGAACGGTAGTGTATATATAACATTTTATTGGTTGCAAGAATTTTGTATAATAATTTAAATCTGCCGTTGTTTTGCGCATCAGTTCATAAACCATGTGCCATGGAATCGGTACATCGAAAATCTCTTCCCAAATATTTTGCAATCTATATGACACAGCTGTACATTTTTTGTTTCTAAAATTAAACTGGGATTCTTTTTTATTTATCAAATTTTTCTTTAACCAATTTTGGTCTTTAATACAGGGCCGACAGACAAGTTCCTTACTTTTTCAAGCTTCTACTTGCCTCTTACATTTTTGCAGTAATGCAATTAGTTGTGTTGCGCAGACATTTCCATATATTTGTATTAGCTGCATGTGTGACAACTCCACCAGTCCAATTTATGATATCATTAACAAAAATTATACATTTTTGTATATATATATATTTTTTTTAAACAATGGATTTTTATCAATTATTATTTTGGATTTTAATTAACCACAATATTTGCAGTATTATTTGTTCAGTATTTTCTGGATAATTAAACTGAAATTGCAGCCAACTTTCAATGGCTTGTTTTAAAAATAGCGATATTTTGGAGATTATTTAATTTTCAAATAACGAAAAGTGAGAGGTCGTAATCTGAATAAAGGGAAAAAGGCCATTATTATAGGTGAGAAATTCTCACTAATGTGCAAGAGAACCAGTTTGGACTTAAGTATAACTTTTGTATGACTGACGCCTTTAGTGAGAAGTCTAACGCTTAATATTTAAGAATTTCTGCCCTCCAAAATCATATTCATCATATAAATTGTCTGGCTTGACATTCCAAATAAAATTTTATATATTTTTGCTCATATAATAAAAAATTAAAAATCTGGTCGCTAAGTGTAGCCAAGACCATAAGCAAATAAGTAAACTGGGATATTACTTCAGGTGAATTTTTCCACAAATAGACAGGTATTTTCCTTTCCATGTTAGCAAGGATGGCCATAATAAATAGATATGCCGATAGTGGACAACCTTGTTTTACTCCACGACAGTTTAATCGTTTCTGAGAAGTAGCCATTATTTACAATTTTACACCTAGGATTACTATACATACCTTTAACACATTTTATGAGATTCTCCAAAATTAAAATATTCCAGGCGTTTAAATATAAATTCCAGTCATACTTTATCAAAAGCCTTTTCAAAGTCAGTTTTCAATGTGTCTTATATTATTTTCAATGTATTGTCCATGTAAAAAAACCTGTCTGATTAGGACGAATAATATCCGACAAGACCTTTTTAATTCTAAGTCCTGTGCATTTTGATATAATTTTTGCATCACAACACTGAAGTGTAAGGGGCCTCCAATTTGTTAAATGGACTGGATCTTTATATTTACCACTTGAGTCTTGTTTCAGTAAAAATTAAATCAGACCTTGCTGTTAAGTATCTGATAATCTACCATTTATACAGGAGTGGTTAAAACATGCTAATAATGGTCTTCTGAGTGAATTAAAAAGGGTTTGGTATACCTCCACTGGTATGCCATCCAGCCCTGGAGTTTGGTATACCTCCACTGGTATGCCATCCAGCCCTGGAGTTTGGTATACCTCCACTGGTATGCCCTCCAGCCCCTGGAGTTTGGTATACCTCCACTGGTATGCCATCCAGCCCTGGAGTTTGGTATACCTCCACTGGTATGCCCTCCAGCCCCTGGAGTTTGGTATACCTCCACTGGTATGCCATCCAGCTCTGGAGTTTTCCTGGACTTAAAGTCTTTAATTGCATCTAGAAGTTCCTCCTGTGTAATTTGGCGTTCACATGAGTCTTTCTGTACAAATGTTAATTTTACATTATTAATTTAAAAAACAAATCCATACAATAAGCTTCGGTTAGTGGAAATGGAGGAGATTGAAAAGAAAATATATGATTAAAGTGCTTCCCCCTGTAGTATCTCCCCACTACCCTGACCTGTAGTATCCCCCACTACCCTGACCTGTAGTATCCCCCCCACTACCCTGACCTGTAGTACCCCCCCACTACCCTGACCTGTAGTATCCCCCCCACTACCCTGACCTGTAGTACCCCCCCCACTACCCTGACCTGTAGTATCCCCCCACTACCCTGACCTGTAGTATCCCCCCACTACCCTGACCTGTAGTATCCCCCACTACCCTGACCTGTAGTATCCCCCCACTACCCTGACCTGTAGTATCCCCCCACTACCCTGACCTGTAGTATCCCCCCACTACCCTGACCTGTAGTATCCCCCCACTACCCTGACCTGTAGTATCCCCCCACTACCCTGACCTGTAGTATCCCCCCACTACCCTGACCTGTAGTATCCCCCCACTACCCTGACCTGTAGTACCCCCCCACTACCCTGACCTGTAGTATCCCCCCACTACCCTGACCTGTAATATCCCCCCACTACCCTGACCTGTAGCATCCCCCACTACCCTGACCTGTAGTATCCCCCCCACTACCCTGACCTGTAGTATCCCCCCACTACCCTGACCTGTAGTATCCCCCCACTACCCTGACCTGTAGTACCCCCCCGTTACCCTGACCTGTAGTATCCCCCCCACTACCCTGACCTGTAGTATCCCCCACTACCCTGACCTGTAGTATCCCCCCGTTACCCTGACCTGTAGTACCCCCCCACTACCCTGACCTGTAGTACCCCCCCACTACCCTGACCTGTAGTATCCCCCCCGTTACCCTGACCTGTAGTATCCCCCCCACTACCCTGACCTGTAGTATCCCCCCCACTACCCTGACCTGTAGTATCCCCCCACTACCCTGACCTGTAGTACCCCCCCACTACCCTGACCTGTAGTACCCCCCCACTACCCAGACCTGTAGTATCCCCCCACTACCCAGACCTGTAGTACGCCCCCCACTACCCAGACCTGTAGTATCCCCCCACTACCCTGACCTGTAGTATCCCCCCCACTACCCTGACCTGTAGTACCCCCCCACTACCCTGACCTGTAGTACCCCCCACACTACCCTGACCTGTAGTACCCCCCCACTACCCTGACCTGTAGTACCCCCCCACTACCCTGACCTGTAGTATCCCCCCCACTACCCTGACCTGTAGTATCCCCCCACTACCCTGACCTGTAGTATCCCCCCCACTACCCTGACCTGTAGTATCCCCCCCACTACCCTGACCTGTAGTATCCCCCCCACTACCCTGACCAGTAGTACCCCCCCCACTACCCTGACCTGTAGTATCCCCCACTACCCTGACCTGTAGTATCCCCCACTACCCTGAACTGTAGTATCCCCCACTACCCTGACCTGTAGTATCCCCCCCACTACCCAGACCTGTAGTACGCCCCCCACTACCCAGACCTGTAGTATCCCCCACTACCCTGACCTGTAGTACCCCCCCACTACCCTGACCTGTAGTACCCACCCACTACCCTGACCTGTAGTACCCCCCCACTACCCTGACCTGTAGTATCCCCCCCACTACCCTGACCTGTAGTATCCCCCCCACTACCCTGACCTGTAGTATCCCCCCCACTACCCTGACCTGTAGTATCCCCCCCCACTACCCTGACCTGTAATATCCCCCACTACCCTGACCTGTAGTATCCCCCCACTACCCTGACCTGTAGTATCCCCCCCACTACCCTGACCTGTAGTATCCCCCCACTACCCAGACCTGTAGTACCCCCCCACTACCCTGACCTGTAGTACCCCCCCCACTACCCTGACCGGTAGTATCCCCCCACTACCCTGACCTGTAGTACCCCCCCACTACCCTGACCTGTAGTATCCCCCACTACCCTGACCTGTAGTATCCCCCACTACCCTGACCTGTAGTACCCCCCCACTACCCTGACCTGTGTTACCCCCACAATACCCTGACCTGTAGTATCCCCCACTACCCTGACCTGTAGTACCCCCCCACTACCCTGACCTGTAGTACCCCCACAATACCCTGACCTGTAGTATCCCCCCACTACCCTGACCTGTAGTATCCCCCCCCACTACCCTGACCTGTAGTATCCCCCCACTACCCTGACCTGTAGTATCCCCCCACTACCCTGACCTGTAGTATCCCCCCCCACCGTAGTACCCCCCCACTACCCTGACCTGTAGTATCCCCCCCACTACCCTGACCTGTAGTATCCCCCCACTACCCTGACCTGTAGTATCCCCCCCACTACCCTGACCTGTAGTATCCCCCACTACCCTGACCTGTAGTATCTCCCCACTACCCTGACCTGTAGTATCCCCCCACTACCCTGACCTGTAGTATCCCCCCACTACCCTGACCTGTAGTATCCCCCACTACCCTGACCTGTAGTATCCCCCCCACTACCCTGACCTGTAGTATCCCCCACTACCCTGACCTGTAGTATCCCCCCACTACCCTGACCTGTAGTACCCCCCCACTACCCTGACCTGTAGTACCCCCCCACTACCCTGACCTGTAGTATCCCCCCACTAGCCTGACCTGTAGTATCCCCCACTACCCTGACCTGTAGTATCCCCCCACTACCCTGACCTGTAGTATCCCCCCCACTACCCTGACCTGTAGTATCCCCCCACTACCCTGACCTGTAGTATCCCCCCACTACCCTGACCTGTAGTATCCCCCCACTACCCTGACTTGTAGAACCCCCCCACTACCCTGACCTGTAGTATCCCCCCACTACCCTGACCTGTAGTATCCCCCCACTACCCTGACCTGTAGTATCCCCCCCACTACCCTGACCTGTAGTATCCCCCCACTACCCTGACCTGTAGTATCCCCCCCACTACCCTGACCTGTAATATCCCCCACTACCCTGACCTGTAGTATCCCCCCACTACCCTGACCTGTAGTATCCCCCCCACTACCCTGACCTGTAGTATCCCCCCACTACCCAGACCTGTAGTACCCCCCCACTACCCTGACCTGTAGTACCCCCCCACTACCCTGACCGGTAGTATCCCCCCACTACCCTGACCTGTAGTACCCCCCCCACTACCCTGACCTGTAGTATCCCCCCACTACCCTGACCTGTAGTATCCCCCACTACCCTGACCTGTAGTACCCCCCCACTACCCTGACCTGTGTTACCCCCACAATACCCTGACCTGTAGTATCCCCCACTACCCTGACCTGTAGTACCCCCCCACTACCCTGACCTGTAGTACCCCCACAATACCCTGACCTGTAGTATCCCCCCACTACCCTGACCTGTAGTATCCCCCCCACTACCCTGACCTGTAGTATCCCCCCACTACCCTGACCTGTAGTATCCCCCCACTACCCTGACCTGTAGTATCCCCCCCACTACCCTGACCTGTAGTACCCCCCACTACCCTGACCTGTAGTATCCCCCCCACTACCCTGACCTGTAGTATCCCCCCACTACCCTGACCTGTAGTATCCCCCCACTACCCTGACCTGTAGTATCCCCCACTACCTGACCTGTAGTATCTCCCCACTACCCTGACCTGTAGTATCCCCCACTACCCTGACCTGTAGTATCCCCCCACTACCCTGACCTGTAGTATCCCCCCACTACCCTGACCTGTAGTATCCCCCCCCACTACCCTGACCTGTAGTATCCCCCCCACTACCCTGACCTGTAGTATCCCCCCCACTACCCTGACCTGTAGTATCCCCCCACTACCCTGACCTGTAGTATCCCCCCCACTACCCTGACCTGTAGTATCCCCCACTACCCTGACCTGTAGTATCTCCCCACTACCCTGACCTGTAGTATCCCCCCACTACCCTGACCTGTAGTATCCCCCCACTACCCTGACCTGTAGTATCCCCCACTACCCTGACCTGTAGTATCCCCCCCACTACCCTGACCTGTAGTATCCCCCACTACCCTGACCTGTAGTATCCCCCCACTACCCTGACCTGTAGTACCCCCCCACTACCCTGACCTGTAGTACCCCCCCACTACCCTGACCTGTAGTATCCCCCCACTACCCTGACCTGTAGTATCCCCCCACTACCCTGACCTGTAGTATCCCCCCACTACCCTGACCTGTAGTATCCCCCCCACTACCCTGACCTGTAGTATCCCCCCACTACCCTGACCTGTAGTATCCCCCCACTACCCTGACCTGTAGTATCCCCCCACTACCCTGACCTGTATTATCCCCCCCACTACCCTGACCTGTAGTATCCCCCACTACCCTGACCTGTAGTATCCCCCCCACTACCCTGACCTGTAGTATCCCCCACTACCCACACCTGTAGTATCCCCCCACTACCCTGACCTGTAGTATCCCCCCACTACCCTGACCTGTAGTATCCCCCCACTACCCTGACCTGTAGTATCCCCCCACTACCCTGACCTGTAGTATCCCCCCACTACCCTGACTTGTAGAACCCCCCACTACCCTGACCTGTAGTATCCCCCCACTACCCTGACCTGTAGTATCCCCCCCACTACCCTGACCTGTAGTACCCCCCACTACCCTGACCTGTAGTATCCCCCCCACTACCCTGACCTGTAGTATCCCCCCCACTACCCTGACCTGTAGTATCCCCCCACTATCCTGACCTGTAGTACTCCCCCACTACCCTGACCTGTAGTATCCCCCCCACTACCCTGACCTGTAGTATCCCCCCCACTACCCTGACCTGTAGTATCCCCCCACTACCCTGACCTGTAGTACTCCCCCACTACCCTGACCTGTAGTATCCCCCCACTGCCCTGACCTGTAGTATCTCCCCACTACCCTGACCTGTAGTACCCCCCCACTACCCTGACCTGTAGTACCCCCCCACTACCCTGACCTGTAGTATCCCCCCACTACCCTGACCTGTAGTATCCCCCACTACCCTGACCTGTAGTATCCCCCCACTACCCTGACCTGTAGTACCCCCCCACTACCCTGACCTGTAGTATCCCCCCACTACCCTGACCTGTAGTATCCCCCCCACTACCCTGACCTGTAGTATCCCCCCACTACCCTGACCTGTAGTATCCTCCCCCACTACCCTGACCTGTAGTATCCCCCACTACCCTGACCTGTAGTACCCCCCACTACCCTGACCTGTAGTACCCCCCCCACTACCCTGACCTGTAGTATCCCCCCCACTACCCTGACCTGTAGTATCCCCCCCACTACCCTGACCTGTAGTATCTCCCCACTACCCTGACCTGTAGTACCCCCCCCACTACCCTGACCTGTAGTATCCCCCCCACTACCCTGACCTGTAGTAGCCCTCCCTACCCTGACCTGTAGTAGCCCCCCCTACCCTGACCTGTAGTATCTCCCCACTACCCTGACCTGTAGTATCTCCCCACTACCCTGACCTGTAGTATCCCCCCACTACCCTGACCTGTAGTACCCCCCACTACCCTGACCTGTAGCATCCCCCCCACTACCCTGACCTGTAGTATCTCCCCACTACCCTGACCTGTAGTACCCCCCCCACTACCCTGACCTGTAGTATCTCCCCACTACCCTGACCTGTAGTATCCCCCCCACTACCCTGACCTGTAGTATCCTACACTACCCTGACCTGTAGTACCCCCCACTACCCTGACTTGTAGTATCCCCCCACTACCATGACCTGTAGTATCCCCCCCACTACCCTGACCTGTAGTACCCCCCCCTACCCTGACTGTAGTACCACACCCCTGACCTGTAGTATCCCCCCCACTACCCTGACCTGTAGTATCCCCCCCACTACCCTGACCTGTAGTATCCCCCACTACCCTGACCTGTAGTACCCCCCACTACCCTGACCTGTAGTACCCCCCCACTACCCTGACCTGTAGTATCCCCCCACTACCCTGACCTGTAGTATCCCCCCACTACCCTGACCTGTAGTATCCCCCCCACTACCCTGACCTGTAGTATCCCCCCACTACCCTGACCTGTAGTATCCCCCCACTACCCTGACCTGTAGTACCCCCCCACTACCCTGACCTGTAGTATCCCCCCCCACTACCCTGACCTGTAGTAGCCCCCCCTACCCTGACCTGTAGTATCCCCCACTACCCTGACCTGTAGTATCCCCCCACTACCCTGACCTGTAGTATCCAATAGCTATTTGTTCAAATGGAAATTAAGCAATAAAACAATTTCTAGTCTCAGCCGTTTCTTTTATTGTCCTTTTTAAATAGTTATCTTTTTGTTCAGATACACATTTCATAATCAGATTTTATACATTTTACATATCATTGAGTGTTACATTTTTTTTAGTAAATGACATAGTGACCAGGTATGCCTGTCAGGGATGACATAGTGACCAGGTAAGCCTGTCAGGGATGACATAGTGACCTGGTAAGCCTGTCTGGGATGACATAGTGACCAGGTATGCCTGTCAGGGATGACATAGTGACCAGGTAAGCCTGTCAGGGATGACATAGTGACCAGGTAAGCCTGTCAGGGATGACATAGTGACCAGGTAAGCCTGTCAGGGATGACATAGTGACCAGGTATGCCTGTCAGGGATGACATAGTGACCAGGTAAGCCTGTCAGGGATGACATAGTGACCAGGTTAGCCTGTCAGGGATGACATAGTGACCAGGTTAGCCTGTCTGGGATGGCATAGTGACCAGGTTAGCCTGTCAGGGATGACATAGTGACCAGGTTAGCCTGTCAGGGATGACATAGTGACCAGGTTAGCCTGTCAGGGATGACATAGTGACCAGGTTAGCCTGTCAGGGATGACATAGTGACCAGGTAAGCCTGTCAGGGATGACATAGTGACCAGGTATGCCTGTCAGGGATGACATAGTGACCAGGTAAGCCTGTCAGGGATGACATAGTGACCAGGTAAGCCTGTCAGGGATGACATAGTGACCAGGTAAGCCTATCAGGGATGACATAGTGACCAGGTATGCCTGTCAGGGATGACATCGTGACCAGGTAAGCCTATCAGAGCCCCTCTCTGCATCCACCAGTCACGTGTCTGTCCTCCTAATATGTTTCTCTGGCAGGTCCTCTGTTTAGATAGTCTATATATGTCCCCCTTTCTGTAACAGAATGCCCCTTTGTATGAATACAATCCCTTTATCAGGTTAAATTAACCTAGATTAACTTTTCCTAAAGTATCAGTGCAATATTTCCAATGCATGATGAAATGGTGCCATGTAACTTTGATCTCTCTCTCTCTGTCTGTCTGTCTGTCTGTCTGTCTGTCTGTCTGTCTGTCTGTCTGTCTGTCTGTCTGTCTGTCTGTCTGTCTGTCTGTCTGTCTGTGATTTTGTAATTTTTTACCAGACTGTCACGCCAGGCCTTCTTAACCAGACTGTCACGCCAGGTCTTCCCAACCAGACTGTCACGCCAGGCCTTCCCAACCAGACTGTCACGCCAGGCCTTCCCAACCAGACTGTCACGCCAGGCCTTCCCAACCAGACTGTCACGCCAGGCCTTCCCAACCAGACTGTCACGCCAGGCCTTCCTAACCAGACTGTCACGCCAGGCCTTCCTAACTAGACTGTCACGCCAGGCCTTCCTAACCAGACTGTCACGCCAGGCCTTCCTAACCAGACTGTCACGCCAGGCCTTCCTAACCAGACTGTCACGCCAGGCCTTCCTAACCAGACTGTCACGCCAGGCCTTCCTAACTAGACTGTCACGCCAGGCTTTCCTAACCAGACTGTCACGCCAGGCCTTCCTAACCAGACTGTCACGCCAGGCCTTCCTAACCAGACTGTCACGCCAGGCCTTCCTAACCAGACTGTCACGCCAGGCCTTCCCAACCAGACTGTCACGCCAGGCCTTCCTAACTAGACTGTCACGCCAGGCCTTCCTAACCAGACTGTCACGCCAGGCCTTCCTAACCAGACTGTCACGCCAGGCCTTCCTAACCAGACTGTCACGCCAGGCCTTCCTAACCAGACTGTCACGCCAGGCCTTCCTAACTAGACTGTCACGCCAGGCCTTCCTAACCAGACTGTCACGCCAGGCCTTCCTAACCAGACTGTCACGCCAGGCCTTCCTAACCAGACTGTCACGCCAGGCCTTCCTAACCAGACTGTCACGCCAGGCCTTCCTAACCAGACTGTCACGCCAGGCCTTCCCAACCAGACTGTCACGCCAGGCCTTCCCAACCAGACTGTCACGCCAGGCCTTCCTAACCAGACTGTCACGCCAGGCCTTCCTAACCAGACTGTCACGCCAGGCCTTCCTAACCAGACTGTCACGCCAGGCCTTCCTAACCAGACTGTCACGCCAGGCCTTCCTAACCAGACTGTCACGCCAGGCCTTCCTAACCAGACTGTCACGCCAGGCCTTCCTATTAGTTGCATAGTTTTGTTTTACACAAATCAAATCTTAAAAGGGATCAATCATGAGAAACATATTTCTTAGTGATATTATAATGAATAACTATCGACTTGGATTATTCAGTTTAACAATAATATCAGTGTTGATTTAAGGCAGTCTACAGTGTCTAAACTACTAAGATAATGTAACACAGCTCCCGTACTAAGGGCAGCAGCTACCGGTTAACATTGGGCCAGTAACCAAAAAGGTTGTTGGATTGAATCTCTGAGCCGACGAGGTGAAAAAACGTCTGACAGCTAGATGTGACTGTCCGAGCATGTCTCGTGGGGAAGTGGGATATCCAAAAAAAACAGTTTTCACACCTCGTGCAGTGAAACAGGACAAATGTAACTTCTCCCTAGTTAACCCTTATTCAAAGTGCTAACATGTCACAACTAATAAACCCTCTTAAATACAAAACTGTAACATAATCACAATAAAATATATACTACTTGATATATTTCAATATATTCTATATTTTTCTCTCCTGATACGCATTTTTTCTCTCTAAATATTTTGTAAACATTTTTTTCCAGTGTCTTTCATGATTTAAAAAAAATCTGTCTTTCCCTCGTTAGAATGAGTTGGCACAATCCTATCAGTGTTAACGCAATCATTGCACATTCCAAACTCGACGTGGAGTTTCCCAATAGTTGTCAGTTGCAAGAACCATGAAGATATTTCTGAGTCAGGGTGAAAGATAGTCAGGATTAGGGTTGCAAAGGGTCGGAAACTTTCTGGTAAATTTCCTGGAATTTTTCCATGGGAAGTTAAGCCCCTGGAATTTGGGGAATTTTGCTTAAATTCATCAAAAAAAGTTAGCTTATAACAAGTTAACCTTTTTTTTGTGGGATACACATAAAGGCAATTCTAGGTCTTGTGGCATATTTTGGTTAAACTATCCCCAATTCAATGGAATTGCAACCCTCTGCATGTACAGTGCAGTCTTCCATCACATGTACAGCTGATTCTCAAGGTCTTGTACACTAATGAGATGCTATTGAGCCCACACTACTACACTGTCTGAGACAAGGACTACATGCTTTCTGGTAAGTTTTGATTACAATACTGGGTGGGGTGAATATATTTTATAGGACATACATGATTTTTTTGTTAACTAGTAAATAGTAGCCTACAGGAAAGTGTGTTTAAATAATTTCTAACTTGTTAACTTCTGCTAGTTAGTTTTTGCTACCATGTGGGTTTTACTGAGGAGTGTTAATTCACCTGTTTCCATACATGTTTTATTTTAAAACATTTATCTTAACAAAGGAGTTGTTTAATCTAACTGCTTAACTATTTATCTGTACATGGAATTGTTTTTTTTACTCATTTTTTTCTCCTAATCTTTACAGGAAAATGCCACGGGCATTACCTGATGTGTGGAGACATTTCACTGCAGCTAATCTAGAAGTAAAAGCTGTGTACATTTGCAAATACTGTGCCAAATCATATGTGAAGAATGCAACAAAGATGCAGAATCATCTGGCCAAGTGCATAAAGTTCCCTCAGCGCTCACAACAAGGAACCTCTGATAAAAGTCCCTCTACTTCTATTGGAGGTGAAAATGATGAATCAGACACCTTATCGATAACAACAGCTCATGGTCCTCCTGGAATCAGAAGTTTGACTCAATGGAGGAACGTAGTCAGAGAAATGCTGATGAATGTCTCGCTTGAGCTGTGTATGCAACTGGTTCACCTCTGATGCTCACAGGCAATGTGTATTGGAAGAGATTTCTGAATGTTCTTCTCCCAGCATACACCCCTCCAACCAGACATGCTTTATCTACTCATTTGCTGGATGCAGAGTTCAACAGAGTTCAAGTGAAGGTCAAGCAAATCATAGAGAAAGCAGACTGTATTGCAATCATCTCTGATGGGTGGTCGAATGTTCGTGGGCAAGAATAATTAACTACATTATGTCCACCCCTCAACCAGTATTCTACAAGAGCACAGACACAAGGGACAACAGACACACCGGTCTCTACATTACAGATGAGCTGAAGGCAGTCATCAATGACCTTGGACCACAGAAGGTATTTGCACTGGTGACAGACAATGCTGTGAACATGAAGGCTGCTTGGTCTAAAGTGGAGGAGTCCTACCCTCACATCACACCCATTGGCTGTGCTGCTCATACATTGAATCTGCTCCTCAAGGACATCATGGCACTGAAAACAATGGATACACTCTACAAGAGAGCCAATGGAAATGGTTAGGTATGTGAAGGGTCATCAAGTTATAGCAGCAATCTACCTCACCAAGCAAAGTGAGGAGAATAAGAGCACCACATTGAAGCTGCCCAGCAACACCTGTTGGGGTGGTGTTGTCATCATGTCTGACAGTCTCCTGGAGGGGAAGGAGTCTCTCCAAGAAATGGCCATATCACAGTCTGCCGATATGGACAGCCCCATCAAGAGGATCCTCCTGGATTATGTATTTTGGGAGAGAGTGGTAAGCAGCCTGAAACTCCTGAAACCTATAGCAGTAGCCATTGCACGGATTGAGGGAGACAATGCCATCCTGTCTGATGTTCAGACTCTGCTTGCAGGTGTAAGAGAAGAAATCCGTACTACCCTGCCCACTTCACTGTTGCTCCAAGCAGAGGAAACTGCAGTTCTGAAATACATCAAAAAGCGTGAAGACTTCTGCCTGAAGTCCATACACGCCGCAGCGTACATGTTGGACCCCAAGTATGCTGGCAAGAGCTTCCTGTCTGGTGCAGAGATCAACAAGACCTAAGGTGTCATCACTACCGTGTCTCGCCACCTTGGCCTGGATGAGGAAATCATCCCATGTGAAGAATCAACTCATTTAATTAAACTTCAGTTCGTAACTAAAATATATATATATATATATATATATATTCTATTGGAAGGATTTAATAATTTGCAATTATGTCTACTTATGATAAGGTAAAAGGTTTATGTTTCTGTCTCCATATGATATGGTAAATATATCCAACGCAAAAAACATCTACATTTAAATAGTATTAAAATTAAATGTGCATATATTTTCATTAATTCCCATATTTTCCCATTAATTCCCACGTAAAGTTTCCACCTCTGAATATTCCCCAAAAAGTGCAACCCTAGTCAGGATAGAAGACAGTCGGGATTATAGATAATCAGGATAAAAGATAAACAGGATTAAAGATAGTCAATCAGGATTAAAGATATTCAGGATTAAAGATAGTCAGTCAGGATTAAAGATAGTCAGTCAGGATTAAAGATAGTCAATCAGGATTAAAGATAGTCAGTCAGGATTAAAGATAGTCAATCAGGATTAAAGATAGTCAATCAGGATTAAAGATAGTCAGTCAGGATTAAAGATAGTCAATCAGGATTAAAGATATTCAGGATTAAACAAAAAAAGGCTGTGATTCTTCAATCTTCTCAGGGTGGTTGCATGAAAGTTCCCTTTGTCATGAGGCAGCAGTACCTGAAATCTAGAACTCTCTATTCACTGTATCTCTTAAACATTTAGTATACAATTTTTATAATTGTATTTCTCATGCGCCGGCCTTTGATTGTTATAATTGTTTCACAAATTCCTTTTTGTGTACTTTGTATTGGTTTTGCTACTTTTTGTGAAGCAGGGTTCCCCTTGCAAAAGAGACGTCGGTCTCAATGAGACTTCCCTGTATAAATAATGGTTAAAAAACAAGAATCATGTCTTTAGCCCGGGATAATCCATCAATAGACGGATTATCTGGTCGTCTGGAGTCGACGGTATGAAAAATAGGGACCCTCCGTCGATCTCCGTTGTGGAAGGCAGTATACATCCTCTTCCCTATGTCGTCTTCTCCTGTTGAATCTGAAAACAGCAAGCCTGGACAAGGACACGCCCGAGAAAATAAGTCAAGCAACGGATCCCTCATAACAAATTCAAAAAAGCTAAATCAATAAATCCACATTCCCGAACTAGAAAATGAAAATGTTCTTGAAGACGAAATAGTTTTGATTGCTTCAGCTGCGGGAAAAGTACTACTGAGTGTTACCTTGAGTGTGGTGAACATGTGTCCCAGTTCTCCGTGCTGCAGAGAGGGGTCCATTAGATCTTCTATCAAACTCACCTCAGCAGCCAGGTTCTTCATCCTAGAACAGGGACAAAGCTATCGTCACCTTGACGGGGACTGCAATGTAGGAAACGAGCTTTAAAACATAAAAATGTTGTCTCTGCCGCCTGTCGTCAGTAGTAGTAATTCCTCCTGTCCTCAGTAGTAACAGTAGTAATTCCTCCTGTAATCAGTAGTAATTCCTCCTGTCCTCAGTAGTAATTCCTCCTGTCCTCAGTAGTAATTCCTCCTGTCCTCAGTAGTAATTCCTCCTGTCCTCAGTAGTAATTCCTCCTGTCCTCAGTAGTAATTCCTCCTGTCCTCAGTATTAATTCCTCCTGTCCTCAGTAGTAATTCCTCCTGTCCTCAGTATTAATTCCTCCTGTCCTCAGTAGTAACAGTAGTAATTCCTCCTGTCCTCAGTAGTAATGCCTCCTGTCCTCAGTAGTAACAATAGTAATTCCTCCTTACCTCAGTAGTAATTCCTCCTGTCCTCAGTAGTAACAGTAGTAATTCCTCCTTACCTCAGTAGTAATTCCTTCTGTCCTCAGTAGTAATTCCTCCTGTAATCAGTAGTAATTCCTCCTGTAATCAGTAGTAATTCCTCCTGTCCTCAGTAGTAATTCCTCCTGTAATCAGTAGTAATTCCTCCTGTAATCAGTAGTAAATCCTCCTGTAATCAGTAGTAATTCCTCCTGTCCTCAGTATTAATTCCTCCTGTCCTTAGTAGTAACAGTAGTATTTCCTCCTGTAATCAGTAGTAACAATAGTAATTCCTCCTGTAATCAGTAGTAACAGTAGTAATTCCTCCTGTCCTCAGTAGTAATTCCTCCTGTCCTCAGTAGTAATGCCTCCTGTCCTCAGTAGTAATGCCTCCTGTCCTCAGTAGTAATGCCTCCTGTCCTCAGTAGTAATGCCTCCTGTCCTCAGTAGTAATGCCTCCTGTCCTCAGTAGTAATGCCTCCTGTCCTCATCAGTAATGCCTCCTGTCCTCAGTAGTAATTCCTCCTGTCCTCAGTAGTAATTCCTCCTGTCCTCAGTAGTAATTCCTCCTGTCCTCAGTATTAATTCCTCCTGTCCTCAGTAGTAATTCCTCCTGTCCTCAGTAGTAATAGTATTAATTCCTCCTGTCCTCAGTAGTAACAGTAGTAATTCCTCCTGTCCTCAGTAGTAACAGTAGTAATTCCTCCTGTAATCAGTAGTAATTCCTCCTGTCCTCAGTAGTAACAGTAGTAATTCCTCCTGTCCTCAGTAGTAATTCCTCCTGTCCTCAGTAGTAATTCCTCCTGTCCTCAGTAGTAATTCCTCCTGTAATCAGTAGTAATTCCTCCTGTCCTCAGTAGTAACAGTAGTAATTCCTCCTGTCCTCAGTAGTAATTCCTCCTGTCCTCAGTAGTAATTCCTCCTGTCCTCAGTAGTAATTCCTCCTTACCTCAGTAGTAATTCCTCCTGTCCTCAGTAGTAATTCCTCCTGTAATCAGTAGTAATTCCTCCTGTCCTCAGTAGTAACAGTAGTAATTCCTCCTGTCCTCAGTAGTAACAGTAGTAATTCCTCCTTACCTCAGTAGTAACAGTAGTAATTCCTCCTGTCCTCAGTAGTAATTCCTCCTGTCCTCAGTAGTAACAGTAGTAATTCCTCCTTACCTCAGTAGTAACAGTAGTAATTCCTCCTGTCCTCAGTAGTAACAGTAGTAATTCCTCCTTACCGTGCTCTAAGCACCACGTAGAGGAAGAGAGGTAAGAGGTCATCCATGGACAACAGGAAGTTCCCCTCTAGCAGGGCTTGTACTTCCTGGGTCAGCTCCTCAAAGGTACGCTGGATCACCTGCAGCTTGTCTGACGGGGTGAAGGTGGTGCTGCGAGAAGTAAACAAACAAACAAACAAACAAACAAACACACAATGAGTGAGAGAAAAAAGACTTATAATACAAGACTATATCTGCCTCCCAAATGGGCCCTGGTCAAAAGTAGTCAACTATAAAGGGAATGAGGGTCCATTTGAGAGGTTGCCTGAGGGATACGACAATGTAATATGTCACACTGGAGCATCCCTTACCTGATCTGTTGTAAAGTCTCCACTGCAGAAGCAAAGCAAGCATCTTTGGTGCTGGGAAGGACCTAATCGCAGAAATATATCAGAGGTTTGAGTAACAGACATTTATCAAGTGGACTACATTGATGAAAAGGAATAGGACAGGAAATATCAAGAGGGGGAAAAGGTACTATAACATCCCCTGTAGTAATACACTAACAAGGTTTGTTTGTTATTCAACTCATGGGATCAAGCTACCTCGGGAGGGATCAAGCTACCTCGGGAGGGATCAAGCTACCTCGGGAGGGATCAAGCTACCTCGGGAGGGGATCAAGCTACCTCGGGAGGGGATCAAGCTACCTCGGGAGGGGATCAAGCTACCTCGGGAGGGGATCAATCTACCTCGGGGGGGATCAAACTACCTCGGGTGGCATCAATCTACCTCGGGGGGGATCAAGCTACCTCGGGGGGGATCAAGCTACCTCGGGGGGGGATCAAGCTACCTCGGGGGGGATCAAGCTACCTCGGGGGGGATCAAGCTACCTCGGGAAGGATCAAGCTACCTCGGGAGGGATCAAGCTACCTCGGGGGGGGGATCAAGCTACCTCGGGGGGATCAAGCTACCTCGGGGGGATCAAGCTACCTCGGGGGGGATCAAGCTACCTCGGGGGGGATCAAGCTACCTCGGGGGGGATCAAGCTACCTCGGGTGGCATCAATCTACCTCGGGTGGCATCAAGCTACCTCGGGGGGATCAAGCTACCTCGGGGGGATCAAGCTACCTCGGGAGGGGATCAATCTACCTCGGGGGAGATCAATCTACCTCGGGAGAGATCAAGCTACCTCGGGGGAGATCAAGCTACCTCGGGGGAGATCAAGCTACCTCGGGGGGGGAGATCAAGCTACCTCGGGGGGGGGGGATCAAGCTACCTCGGGGAGGGGGAGATCAAGCTACCTCGGGGGGGGGAGATCAAGCTACCTCGGGGGGGGAGGATCAAGCTACCTCGGGAGGGGGGGATCAAGCTACCTCGGGGGGGGGGGATCAAGCTACCTCGGGGGGGGGGGATCAAGCTACCTCGGGGGGGGGGGGATCAAGCTACCTCGGGGTGAGATCAAGCTACCTCGGGGGGGATCAAGCTACCTCGGGGGGATCAAGCTACCTCGGGGGGATCAAGCTACCTCGGGGGGATTAAGCTACCTCGGGGGAATTAAGCTACCTCGGGGGAATTAAGCTACCTCGGGGGGATCAAGCTACCTCGGTGGGATCAATCTACCTCGGGGGGATCAAGCTACCTCGGGGGGATCAATCTACCTCGGGGGGGGATCAAGCTACCTCGGGGGGGATCAAGCTACCTCGGAGGGATCAAGCTACCTCGGGGGGGATCAAGCTACCTCGGGGGGGGATCAACCTACCTCGGGGGGGGATCAAGCTACCTCGGGGGGGATCAAGCTACCTCAGAAGATCAAAGATCACAGATTTCCTAGAAGAGCTAAAGAAGATCAACTGCACGAGGACAAAAGGCTACATAGTAAAGAAAGAGTTCCATATGGGTAAAAGCAAGATGGATTCTAAGAGATGGTTCAGAAGACTGGAGAAAAGCAGGAAAGACCTGTCACATAAGAAGAGTGTAGAGATCTAGAGCCCACCTGCTGCTTCTCTCCCAACACAGAGATGGAGACAGGCCAGAACTTCCTGAGAGATAATCACAGACGATTGACATTAATAATCACAGAAGGTCGTTTTTACTATAAAAGAGGTACAGAGGATCAGTTACTGATCAGTGTACAGAGAAGAATTCAGCTGTAGTTAACCAAGACACAGTGTTGGTTTAATATCTGTCTGCTCCTGAGTAGATACAGCTGTAAGACGGTGTGTGTGTGTGAGTGTGCCTGTGCGCTTGTGTACGTGTGTGTGTGTGAGTGTGCCTGTGCGCTTGTGTACGTGTGTGTGTGTGTGTATGTATGTGTGAGTGTGCCTGTGCGCTTGTGTACGTGTGTGAGAGATGGCCAGTTTACAGAGGAGAATAGAGTGCAGTGATGTGTCCTATAAGGACAATTGGTGGCAAATCTGATGACTGCATGGTAAAGAACAACTTGCCGCTGGAGAGCACTCGTACCTGTCGATCTATAAACCACATCTCCGTAATCTAGCATGGGGAGGATGGGCATCTGAATCAGGGTTAGTTTGGCAGCTGGGGTGAAAGAGGAGTATTTACGATAGAGGAAACCAAGTCTAGATTTAACCTTAGCCTGCAGCTTGGATATGTGCTGAGAGAAGGACAGTATACCATCTAGCCATACTCTCAAGTACTTGTATGTGGTGACTACCTCAAGCTCTAAATCTTCAGAGGTTGTAATCACACTGGTGGGGAGAGGGGCATTCTTCTTACCAAACCGGTACTACTTCCGGTTTGGAGCGAGCAGTCACACTACGCTTCACTCCACAGGTAATATTACACTTCACTACATTACAACGGTTTGATTTGTTTGATCCGAGCAATTCTTTTCTTAGCTAGCTACATAGCCGTCTTTGTATCAAAGATAATCGTGTAGCTTAGAGTAATTATCGAAGTTAGCTATCTTCGTCCTCCTAACGTAGTCATCACTGCTAGCTAGCTAGTCAACACTGCTAGCTAGCCAACCAGCCAACTTCCACCGACTAGCAGCACTGTAGAATCTATTACATTACAACGGAACGACTTGACTAGTGTAGTGTTAGTGAGCCAGCTACATAGTTGTCTTTGCATCTAAGATAATTGTGTAGTTTAGAGTAATTATTAGTAACTAGCCAGCCGCGACGCCAGACTTAGTCAACACACCTAGTCTTCATTAACCCACTGCTAGCTAGCTAGCCAACAGCTAGCCAACCGTTACCGACTAGCAGCGCTGTAGATACCAATACTTTACAACGGAACGATCTGACTAGTGCAGTGTTGGCTAGCTAGCTACATAGTTGTCTTTGTCATAGCTTGATAATTGTGTAGTTTAGTAATTACCGAGGTTAGCTAGCCAGCTATTGCCGTCCCCCGCGACGCCATTTTTTCCAAACCCAGCCAACTAGTAACACTGTAGAAACTAAATACATTACAAAGGAACGTCTTGATTAGTGTTATGTTACCTAGCTACAAAGTTGCTTTTGTATCATGACAAGGTGTAGTACTGAAACTATCGAGGTCACCTAGCCAGCTACACCTAGCCAGCTACACGGTCAAACAAAGTCAACAACGCAGCCACTGCTAGCTAGCCTACTCCACCAGCCAGCAGTACTGTATCATTTTCGTCATTTTAGTCAATAAGATTTTTTGCAACGTAAGCTTAACTTTCTGAACATTCGAGACGTGTAGTCCACTTGTCATTCCAATCTCCTTTGCATTAGCGTAGCCTCTTCTGTAGCTTGTCAACTATGTGTCTGTCTATCCCTGTTCTCTCCCCTCTGCACAGGCCATACAAACGCTTCACACCGCGTGGCCGCTGCCACTCTAACCTGGTGGTCCCAGCGCGCACGACCCACGTGGAGTTCCAGGTCTCCGGCAGCCTCTGGAACTGCCGGTCTGCGGCCAACAAGGCTGAGTTCATCTCAGCCTATGCTACCCTCCAGTCCCTAGACTTCCTGGCGCTGACGGAAACATGGATCACCACAGATAACACTGCTACTCCTTCTGCTCTCTCCTCGTCTGCCCACGTGTTCTCGCATACCCCTAGAGCATCGAGCCAGCGGGGTGGTGGCACTGGAATCCTCATCTCTCCCAAGTGGACATTCTCTCTTTCTCCCCTGACCCATCTGTCTATCTCCTCATTTGAATTCCATGCTGTCACAGTTACCAGCCCTTTCAAGCTTAACATCCTCATCATTTATCGCCCTCCAGGTTCCCTTGGAGAGTTCATCAATGAGCTTGACGCCTTGATAAGTTCCTTCCCTGAGGATGGCTCACCTCTCACAGTTCTGGGTGACTTTAACCTCCCCACGTCTACCTTCGACTCATTCCTCTCTGCCTCCTTCTTTCCACTCCTCTCCTCTTTTGACCTCACCCTCTCACCTTCCCCCCCTACTCACAAGGCAGGCAATACGCTTGACCTCATCTTTACTAGATGCTGTTCTTCCACTAATCTCATTGCAACTCCTCTCCAAGTCTCCGACCACTACCTTGTATCCTTTTCCCTCTCGCTCTCATCAAAAACTTCTCACTCTGCCCCTACTCGGATGGTATTGCGCCGTCCCAACCTTCGCTCTCTCTCTCCTGCTACTCTCTCCTCTTCCATCCTATCATCTCTTCCCTCTGCTCAAACATTCTCCAACCTATCTCCTGATTTTGCCTCCTCAACCCTCCTCTCCTCCCTCTCTGCATCCTTTGATTTTCTCTGTCCCCTATCCTCCAGGCCGGCTCGATCCTCCCCTCCTGCTCCGTGGCTCGACGACTCACTGCGAGCTCACAGAACAGGGCTCCGGGCAGCCGAGCGGAAATGGAGGAAAACTCGCCTACCTGCGGACCTCGCATCCTTTCACTCCCTCCTCTCTACATTTTCCTCTTCTGTATCTGCTGCTAAAGCCACTTTCTACCACTCTAAATTCCAAGCATCTGCCTCTAACCCTAGGAAGCTTTTTGCTACCTTCTCCTCCCTCCTGAATCCTCCTCCCCCTCCCCCCCCCCTCATCCCTCACTGCGGATGACTTCGTCAACCATTTTGAAAAGAAGGTTGACGACATCCGATCCTCGTTTGCTAAGTCAAGCGACACCGCTGGTCCTGCTCACACTGCCCTACCCTGTGCTTTGACCTCTTTCTCCCCTCTCTCTCCAGATGAAATCTCGCGTCTTGTGACGGCCGGCCGCCCAACAACCTGCCCACTTGACCCTATCCCCTCCTCTCTTCTCCAGACCATTTCCGGAGACCTTCTCCCCTACCTCACCTCGCTCATCAACTCATCCTTGACCGCTGGCTACGTCCCTTCCGTCTTCAAGAGAGCGAGAGTTGCACCCCTTCTGAAAAAACCTACACTCGATCCCTCCGATGTCAACAACTACAGACCAGTATCCCTTCTTTCTTTTCTCTCCAAAACTCTTGAACGTGCCGTCCTTGGCCAGCTCTCCTGCTATCTCTCTCAGAACGACCTTCTTGATCCTAATCAGTCAGGTTTCAAGACTGGGCATTCAACTGAGACTGCTCTTCTCTGTGTCACGGAGGCTCTCCGCACTGCTAAAGCTAACTCTCTCTCCTCTGCTCTCATCCTTCTAGACCTATCTGCTGCCTTTGATACTGTGAACCATCAGATCCTCCTCTCCACCCTCTCCGAGCTGGGCATCTCCGGCGCGGCCCACGCTTGGATTGCGTCCTACCTGACAGGTCGCTCCTACCAGGTGGCGTGGCGAGAATCTGTCTCCGCACCACGTGCTCTCACCACTGGTGTCCCCCAGGGCTCTGTTCTAGGCCCTCTCCTATTCTCGCTATACACCAAGTCACTTGGCTCTGTCATATCCTCACACGGTCTCTCCTATCATTGCTATGCAGACGACACACAATTAATCTTCTCCTTTCCCCCTTCTGACAACCAGGTGGCGAATCGCATCTCTGCATGTCTGGCAGACATATCAGTGTGGATGACGGATCACCACCTCAAGCTGAACCTCGGCAAGACGGAGCTGCTCTTCCTCCCGGGGAAGGACTGCCCGTTCCATGATCTCGCCATCACGGTTGACAACTCCCTTGTGTCCTCCTCCCAGAGTGCTAAGAACCTTGGCGTGATCCTGGACAACACCCTGTCGTTCTCCACTAACATCAAGGCGGTGACCCGATCCTGTAGGTTCATGCTCTACAACATTCGCAGAGTACGACCCTGCCTCACACAGGAAGCGGCGCAGGTCCTAATCCAGGCACTTGTCATCTCCCGTCTGGATTACTGCAACTCGCTGTTGGCTGGGCTCCCTGCCTGTGCCATCAAACCCCTACAACTCATCCAGAACGCCGCAGCCCGTCTGGTGTTCAACCTTCCCAAGTTCTCTCACGTCACCCCGCTCCTCCGCTCTCTCCACTGGCTTCCAGTTGAAGCTCGCATCCGCTACAAGACCATGGTGCTTGCCTACGGAGCTGTGAGGGGAACGGCACCTCCGTACCTTCAGGCTCTGATCAGGCCCTACACCCAAACAAGGGCACTGCGTTCATCCACCTCTGGCCTGCTCGCCTCCCTACCTCTGAGGAAGCACAGTTCCCGCTCAGCCCAGTCAAAACTGTTCGCCGCTCTGGCACCCCAATGGTGGAACAAGCTCCCTCACGATGCCAGGACAGCGGAGTCAATCACCACCTTCCGGAGACACCTGAAACCCCACCTCTTTAAGGAATACCTGGGATAGGATAAAGTAATCCTTCTAACCCCCCCCCCCCTTTAAAAGATTTAGATGCACTATTGTAAAGTGGTTGTTCTACTGGATATTATAGGTGAATGCACCAATTTGTAAGTCGCTCTGGATAAGAGCGTCTGCTAAATGACTTAAATGTAATGTAATGTAAATGTGTGTGTGTGTGTGTGTGTGCCTGTGCGCTTGTGTACGTGTGTGTGTGTGTGTGTGTGTGAGTGTGCCTGTGCGCTTGTGTACGTGTGTGTGTGTGTGTATGTATGTGTGAGTGTGCCTGTGCGCTTGTGTACGTGTGTGTGTGTGTGTGTGTGTGCCTGTGCGCTTGTGTACGTGTGTGTGTGTGTGTGTGTGTGAGTGTGCCTGTGCGCTTGTGTACGTGTGTGTGTGTGAGTGTGCCTGTGCGCTTGTGTACGTGTGTGTGTGTGTGTGTGTGTGTGTGTGTGTGCCTGTGCGCTTGTGTACGTGTGTGTGTGTGTGTGTGTGTATGTATGTGTGAGTGTGCCTGTGCGCTTGTGTACGTGTGTGTGTGTGTGTGTGTATGTATGTGTGAGTGTGCCTGTGCGCTTGTGTACGTGTGTGTGTGTGTGTGTGTGTGAGTGTGCCTGTGCGCTTGTGTACGTGTGTGTGTGTGTGAGTGTGCCTGTGCGCTTGTGTACGTGTGTGCCTGTGCGCTTGTGTACGTGTGTGTGCGTGTGTGTGTGTGTGTGCCTGTGCGCTTGTGTGCGTGTGTGTGTGTGTGTTAGGGTTGGGCGCAATGTTCCCTCTGAACTGCGCACGTGTGCGGGCGTGCAGTAGCCTCCGAGACTGCCGCTGCCGAGCACAGAAGAAATATCAGCCCATGGAGATTGAACTTCACTCAACTTCCTAGAGTTTTCCCCTATTAGTTAACCTCTCTGGCGCATGTGGGACGAACTCGTCCCACCTACGTAACAGCCACTGAAATCCAGTGCCGCGATTTTTGAATCGTTAGAAATACTATTACTTCAATTTCTCAAACATATGACTATTTTACAGCTATTTAAAGACAAGAATCTCGTTAATCTAACCCCACTGTCCGATTTCGAAAAGGCTTTACAACGAAAGCAAAACATTAGATTATGTCAGCAGAGTGCCCAACCAGAAATAATCAGACACCCATTTTTCAAGCTAGCATATCATGTCACATAAACCCAAACCACAGCTAAATGCAGCACTAACCTTTTATTATCTTCATCAGATGACACACCTAGGACATTGTGTTATACAATACATGCATGTTTTGTTCAATCAAGTTCATATTTATATCAAAAAACAGCTTTTTACATTAGCATGTGACGTTCAGAAAAAGCATAACCCCCGCAAACTTCCGGGGAATTTACTAACAGTTTGCTAAATTACTCACGATAAACGTTCACAAAAAGCATAACAATTATTTTAAGAATTATAGATACATTACTCCTCTATGCACTCGATATGTCCGATTTTAAAATAGCTTTTCGGATGAAGCACATTTTGCAATAATCTAAGTACATAGCCCGGCATCACAGGGCTAGCTATTTAGACACCCACCCAGGTCAGCCTACACCAAAATCACATTTCCTATAAGAAAAATGTTCTTACCTTGCTTGTTCTTCGTCAGAATACACTGCCAGGACTTCTACTTCAATAACAAATGTTGGTTTGGTCCCAAATAATCCATCGGTATATCCAAACAGCGACGTTTTGTTAGTGAGTTCTAGACACTATCAGAATGCAACATCACGGTCTTGCGCATGGCGCATTGGCGTGACAAAAAATTTCTAAATATTCCATTACCGTACTTCGAAGCATGTCAACCGCTGTTTAAAACCAATTTTTATGCCATTTATCTCGTAGAAAAGCGATAATATTCCGACCGGGAATATGCATTGAGCCTAAACAGCCGAATTAAATTTCTCCTCAGGAGCGAATCGTGCACGCGCCTCATTCAAAGGTCCTCTGATCCGCCACTTACCAAAGGCGATAATGTGTTTCAGCCTGAGGCTGCCTCGTCAACCTTCAGGTATTTCCCGGGTTCTGAGAGCCTATCGGAGCCCTGGGAATTGTCACGTTACAGCTAAGATCCTTACTTTTCAATAAACAGATGCAAGACGCACGACTCCTTGTCAGACAGAGTACTTCCTGCATGAAACCTTCTCAGGTTTTTGCCTGCCATAGGAGTTCTGTTATACTCACAGACACCATTCAAACAGTTTTAGAAAATTCAGAGTGTTTTCTATCCAAACCTGAACAATAATATGCATATTCTAGCTTCTAAGTTGGTGTAGGAGGCAGTTAAAAATGGGCACATATTTTTTCCAAAATTCTCAATACTGCCCCCTATCCCAAACAGGTTAACACTATCAACGTGTCCCTTCACTGTGGGAAATGTGATGCAATGTTATCCACTTTCAATGCAACATACAGAAACAAAACAAACTATGCAAGAGATTTTGTTTGTAGGCAGAACACATCGGAGTAGGATACTATTGGCACGACTCTACACAGACGGTGCGGCATAACCAATCAGAGAGCTGCAGTAGGCCTATATGCAAATAGACCATTGCCATATATGGATCTGTGCCATTCACTTTGAACTGGACTGTGTTTACAGCATGAGCGGTCGTGAATAGATGAGCTTGTTTTGAGATCAAAGCAAGAGCTGCATGTAGCCACGTGTGAACATGTTGTTTATACCCTATTCTGTGCTAGTTAGTGAGTTATTAGCCCAATTATAGATTATTTGTAGTCAGCAACGGGGGACAAAACGTGTACATTTCTAGACATCTTTGAAAAGCGAGTCAGGCGAAGAGCTTTTTTTTGTTGTCTTAAAGGGGCAGTGTTGTATTTTGAGACAGACTTGAATAAGCTCAGCAGCCAATAGGCAGAGGGCAGCATAATTTGTCTGATTCTCTGTAATAATGGTATGGGAATAATAATACATTTTATTTTTGTAAAGTGGTTTCTTGCATCAAACAACACAACGATATTTTCACAACAGCATTTTCAGTGGATAAACCGGTTAATGTCAAGCCCTGCATGTTTGTTTCTCATGGAATGTAGGACCTACATTGACCTACCACACATTGGCTGCTACTGAAGACTGAATGATTGAACAGTTGTTTTCTTCACTATTATTCTACAATGTACAAAATAGTAAAACAATAAAGAAAAACCCTTGTATGAAAACGTTTGACCGGGAGTATACGCCACGTGTCTGAACCGTTGAATTGTGACTCCACTTTGTCTCTGTACTGACCTTTTGCCTGTTTGATTGCCTTACGGAGGGATTAACTACACTGTTTTGTATTCGGCCATATTCCCAGTCACCTTGCCTTGGTTAAATGCGGTGGTTCGTGCTTTTCAGTTTTGCACAACTGCTGCCAACATTCGACTCCCTGAGGGGCCCCCCGGTGTTCAGGTTAAATGCGGTGGTTCGCAGTTTCAGTTTTGTGCGAATGTTGCCATCTAGTCACAGTTTTTGGTTTGGAAAGGTTTTAATAGTCACGGTGGGAACAACATCTCCTATACACTTCCTGATGAACTCAGTCACCGTGTCCGTGGATACGTCAATGTTATTCTCAGAGGCAATCCGGAACATATTCCAGTCCGCGGGATCAAAACAATCTTGAAAGAAGGATTCCGATTGGTCAGATCAGCATTGAACAGTCCTTACCACATGTACTTCCTGTTTGAGTTTCTGCCTATGGGAAAAGGAGGAGCAGAATAGAGGCATGATCTGATTTGCCGAAGGGAGGGCGGGGGAGGGCCTTGTAACAATGGTTGAGAGTTTTTGAAGTTTTAAGTGACACAGGCGATGTGTTGATAAAACTTGGTAGAGTTTTCCTCAGATTTAATTTATTACAGTCCCAAACTACAAATAAATGCAGCCTCAGGATATTTGGTTTCCAGTTTGCATAAAGTCCAGTGTAGTTCCTTGAGAGTCGTTGTGGTATCGACTTGAGGGGGACGATGACCGAAGATAATCATCTCGGGAGGTAAAGCGTTCGGCACTTGATTTTTTTTTTTTTACTAGCACTGACTGTTGATAATTACTTTGTTGAGGAAAATATGTACTTCATACGATTGTGATGTGTTGTTGTCTCACCTAGCTATCTTAAGATGAATGTACTAATTGTAAGTCGCTCTGGATAAGAGTGTCTGCTTAAATGACTAAAATGTACAGTGCATTCGGAAAAGTATTCAGACCCTTTACTATGAGACTCAAAATTGAGCTCAGGTGTATCCTGTTTCCATTGATAATCCTTGAGATGTTTCTACAACTTGATTGGACTCCACCTGTGGTAAATTAAATGTATTGGACATGATTTTGGAAAGGCACACACCTGTCTATATTAGGTCCCACAGTTGACAGTGCATGTCAGAGCAAAAACCAAGCCATGAGGTCGAAGGAATTGTCTGTAGAGCTCCAAGACAGGATTGTGTCGAGGCACAGATCTGAGGAAGGGTACCAAAACATTTCTGCATCATTGAAGGTCCCCAAGAACACAGTGGCCTCCATCATTCTTAAATGAAAGAAGTTTGGAACCACTATGGTGGAAATTACAACATTATTTTATTCACATTGATTTATATTCGAATGTATTCTTATTTGTACTTATTAGTAGTATTTATAGCCAGCAGTATACCACCCAGCATCCCACTGCTGGCTTGTCTCTAAAGCTAAGGAGGGTTGGTCCCTGGATGGGAGACCAGATGCTGCTGGAAGTGGTGTTGGAGGGCCATTAAGAGACTCTTTTCTCTGGTCTAATTTTTTTTTTATCCCAATGCCCCAGGGCAGTGATTGGAGACATTGCCCTGTGTAGGGTGCTGTCTTCCAGATGGGATGTTAAACGGGTGTCCTGACTCTCTGTGGTCACTAAAGATCCCATGGTACTTATTGTAAGAGTAGGGGTGTTAACCCTGGTCTCCTGGCTAAATTCCCAATCTGGCCCTCATACCGTCACAGTTTTCAATTGGCTCTTTCATCCTCCAGGTCGTTGCTATAAATGAGAACGTGTTCTCAGTCAATTTACCTGGTCAAAATAAAGTACTTTCACACTCGTCTGTTTTTCTTAGAGGAGCCTCTGAGGCTTAATTCCTTACAGTTGATTGACGACGGGGATAAAACCTAAAGACTGTGAAGTGTTGCCAGACAGACCCTCCAGTTTATTTCTCCCACATCGCAGAGTGAACACTGGACTTCAATCATTTGAGGGAAAGGACCTAATTAATAAATAAACAAGTAGTAAAAGACAGACTGCCACGTCCTGACCAGTAATTTATATAGTAAAAGACAGACTGCCACGTCCTGACCAGTAATTTATACCTGAATTATGCTTGGCTATACCTGAATTACGCTTGGCTAAGTCTGGTGATGCCACGTCCTGACCAGAAAAGGTCATTTTGTTATTGTAGTTGGTCAGGACGTGGCAGGTGTGTGTTTGTTTAGTGTGTTTCGGGGTTTATGTTCTATGTTTTCTATTTCTATGTGGGTTTTCTAGTTTTTCTATTTCTATGTTAGTTTTGGGAACGACCTCCAATTAGAAGCAGCTTCTAATTGGAGGCCATATTTAAGTGGGTGTATTTTCTCTTGTGTTTGTGGGTGGTTGTTCCATGTATAGTCATAGTACCTTACAGGACTGTCGTTCGTTTTCTTGTTTAGTTTAGTGTTCACGTTTAAAATAAAGTATAAGTATGGACACTTACCACGCTGCGTATTGATCCGATATTTCTTACTCTTCATCAGAAGACGAAGAATATGACACAGACATTTGGCACCATGTACATCTTACTGTCTGTTGCGTGACAGAACAAATTACCCTTGTATGATATTACATATCTGTTCTTTGTCACAGAGACTCAGGAGGACTAAAAAGAGTGGGAACCTAACCCTGCTTGTTTGAGCTCTCTGCATCACACTTCAGAGTGTGTGGGGGGGTCGACCAGCTTCATTATTGGAATAATTAATCAATATTAAAGTATGATTGTTTGAAGAAATCTAAAAGTCTCTTTCCTTTGAATCAGAAATATTCCACGACACCCCCCAAGACTCCTCCTAGAGCTGGCCGCCCGGCCAAACTGAACAATCAGGAGAGAAGGGCCTTGGTCAGAGAGGTGACCAAGAACCCGATGGTCCCTCTGACAGAGCTCCAGAGTTCCTCTGTGGAGATGGGAGAACCACCCAGAAGGACAACCATCTCTGTAGCACTCCACCAATCAGGCCTTTATGGTAGAGTGGCCACTCATCAGTAAAAGGCACATGACAGCCCGCTTGGAGTTTGCCAAAAGGCACCTAAAGGACCTGTTGAGGCCACGGGTTAGCAATGAACCCTGAGACGGGATTGCTAGCAAGGCTGGAAATTCAAAACATCAAAAATCTAATAATTTCAATTTCTCAAACAATCAACTATTTTACACCATTTAAAAGATAAACATCTCCTTAATCTAACCACATTGTTCGATTTTCAAAGAGGCTTTACGGCAAAATCATAAAGTTAGATTATGTTAGGACAGTACATAGCCACAAAAGTACAAACATCCATTTTCAATTCAAGGTCAGGCGTCACCAAAAGCAGAAACCAGCTAAAATTATGCACCAACCTTTGACAATCTCCATCAGATGACACTCCTAGGACATTATGTTATACAATACATGCATTTTTTGTTCCATCAAGTTCATATTTATATCCAAAAACCGCATTTTACAGTAGCGGTGAAATTCTGATTTTTTTCTTCTCTGAAATGCTTCCGGTGAACAACGTTACAATTTTCAAAATTACTATTCGAAAACATTGGTAAATTATAATATTGTCATTCAAATAATTATAGTTTAACATTTCGTAAATGATACTGTCTTGCCAGATTTCAAAATAACTTTACTGGGAAATCACAAGTTGCAATAAACCGGGTGCTGTGCTAAGAATAATAAGCTAGCCTAATTAGCTTAGCATCATCTTGTAACCATGTAATATCAATAATACTATTGTCAATAATCCATTACCTTTGATTATCTTCATCCATTGGCAGTTCCAGGAATTCCAGGTCCACAACAAATGTGGTTTCTTTTGACAAAGTTCATAATTGATGTCCAAATAACTCCAAGTTGTTCCATGTTGTTAGCGCTTCGGTGGCTACTAAAAAGTAGCGCGGGGGGGGGGGTGTGTGAAGTCACGGCGAAAAGTTAAAAAAGTTACAAAAATAATCTATTTATGTTTGTTCAAACATGTCAAACGTTGTTTAGCATCAATCTTTAGAGCCATTTTTAACGTGAAACATCAGTAATGTTTCAACCCGACCTCACCTGTGTCTAGAAAAACTTTTTTTAAAAATGTCTCGTGTCTCATGATTGCGCAGGTGCAGGCCATAATGGAAGTGACGACATCCCACGGACGTCAACTTCAATGCATTCTAATTTGCTCCCTGTTAATCATAGAAGCTTCAAACAACTTTATAAAGATCGCTGACATCTAGTGGAATCCGTAGGAGTTGCGAACTGAATCCTTTCTCACTATGGTATCTAATAAACAATGACACTAAATAGTACAGCCACAAAATTCTCATTTTTTTTTTAAAATCTATTTTTCTCAGGTTTTTGCCTGCAATATGAGTTTTGTTATACTTACAGACACCATTCAAACTGTTTTAGAAAATTCAGAGTGTTTTCTATCCGAATGTGTTAATAATATGCATATCCTAGCTTCTGAGTTGGTGTAGGAGGCAGTTAAAAATGGGCACATATTTTTTCAAAATTCTCAATACTGCCACCATGGCCCGTAGAGGCTAAAGGACTCTCCGACCATGAGAAACAAGATTCTCTGGTCTGATGAAACCAAGATTGAACTCTTTGGCCTGAATGCCAAGCATCATGTCTGGAGGAAACCTGGCACCATCCCTACGGTGAAGCATGGTGGTGGCAGCATCATGCTGTGGGGATGTTTTTCAGTGGCAGAGACTGGGAGACTAGTCAGGATCGAGGGAAAGATGAATGGAGCAAAATACAGAGAGATCGTTGATGAAAACCTGCTCCAGAGCGCTCAGAACCTCAGACTGGGGTGAAGGTTCACCTTCCAACAGGACAACAACCCTAAGCACACAGCCAAGACAATGCAGGAGTGGCTTTGGGACACGTCTTTGAATGTCCTTGAGTGGCCCAGCCAGAGCTCGGACTTGAACCCCACCAAACAGCTTGAGAGGATCTGCAGAGAAGAATGGGAGAAACTCCCCAAATACAGGTGTACCAAGCTTGTAGTGTCATACCCAAGAAGACTTGAGGCTTCAACAAAGTACTGACTAAAGGGTCTGAATACTTGTGTAAATGTGATATTTCCTTTAAAAAAAAAATGTTAATAAATGAGCAAAAATGTCTAAACCTGTTTTTGCTTTGTCATTAAGTGGGAAATTGTGATGCCATTATGGGGTATTGTGATGCCATCATGGGGTATTGTGATGTCATCATGGGGTATTGTGATGTCGTTATGGGGTATTGTGATGTCATCATGGGGTATTGTGATGTCATCATGTGGTATTGTGATGTCATCATGGGGTATTGTGATGTCATCATGTGGTATTGTGATGTCATCATGGGGTATTGTGATGTCATTATGGGGCATTGTGATGTCATTATGGGGCATTGTGATGTCAACATGGGGCATTGTGATGTCATTATGGGGCATTGTGATGTCATTATGGGGCATTGTGATGTCATTATGGGGCATTGTGATGTCAACATGGGGTATTGTGATGTCATTATGGGGCATTGTGATGTCATTATGGGGTATTGTGTGTAGATTGATGAGGGGAATTTTTTTTTAATACATCTTAGAATAAGGCTCTAATGTAACAAAATGTGTAAAAAGTCAAGGGGTCTGAATACTTTCCGAAGGCACTGTACATTTAAACTGTTCTGGCGAACTACGGTAAACTTTATAATGTAAAATAATGTGAAAGGTGACATGAAGAACGTGATCTGCTTTATCTCCTAACGTATTGCACAAGTTGACTCCAGGTATTAACTTAAAAAGCAGATACAAATATTAAAATGTATTGAAAAACTTCAGATAAATAGTTTCAAGAGTATTGAGAGGAAAAAAAACATCCTGTTTCCAAATACCCCGGTATATATGGTATACCGCCCAAGCCTAGTGTGTCTGTGTGCTCGTATTTGCGGGCGCTTGCGCGCGTGCCTCCGTATTTAGCCATAACTTACTGTAGGACCCCCAGGAAGGCCAGCAGGCCCAGGTCAGGCTGTTTGTTGAGCCTCAGGACACAGTCCCAGTAAACCTCCTCCTCTCTCTCCTTGTCCAGGGCATACAGGGTGAACAGAGGAGGGTACAGCCTGGGCAGCAGGACTGGTAGTAGTAGAGTGGAGCTACTCACCACCAAGCTACCATAAAGGACAGGAGGTAGGGAGTGGCACACAACACAGACAGACAGACAGACAGACAGACAGACAGACAGACAGACAGACAGACACGCAGACAGACACGCAGACAGACACGCAGACAGACACGCAGACAGACACGCAGACAGACACGCAGACAGACAGACACAGACAGACAAAGGTAGGGCAGGGAGGGATCCACACAGAGGAAGAGAACAAATTATATTATATTAATATACAGAAGTAAAAAGTCTGAATACAGGAAGCTGACAGACAGACTGATCTGACCAAGGCAGACTGATCTGACCAAGGCAGACTGATCTGACCAAGACAGACTGATCTGACCAAGACAGACTAATCTGACCAAGACAGACTAATCTGACCAAGACAGACTGACCTGACCAAGACAGACTGACCTGACCAAGACAGACTGACCTGACCAAGACAGACTGATCTGACCAAGACAGACTGCTCTGACCTGACCAAGACAGACTGCTCTGACCTGACCAAGACAGACTGCTCTGACCTGACCAAGACAGACTACTCTGACCTGACCAAGACAGACTACTCTGACCTGACCAAGACAGACTACTCTGACCTGACCAAGACAGACTAATCTGACCAAGACAGACTGATCTGACCAAGACAGACTGATCTGACCAAGACAGACTGATCTGACCAAGACAGACTGCTCTGACCAAGACAGACTGCTCTGACCAAGACAGACTGATCTGACCAAGACAGACTGATCTGACCAAGGCAGACTAATCTGACCAAGGCAGACTGATCTGACCAAGACAGACTGATCTGACCAAGACAGACTGATCTGACCAAGACAGACTAATCTGACCAAGACAGACTAATCTGACCAAGACAGACTGATCTGACCAAGGCAGACTGATCTGACCAAGACAGACTGATCTGACCAAGACAGACTGATCTGACCAAGACAGACTGATCTGACCAGATGACCAAGACAGACTGATCTGACCAAGACAGACTAATCTGACCAAGACAGACTGATCTGACCAAGGCAGACTGATCTGACCAAGGCAGACTGATCTGACCAAGGCAGACTGATCTGACCAAGACAGACTGATCTGACCAAGACAGACTGATCTGACCAAGACAGACTGATCTGACCAAGACAGACTAATCTGACCAAGACAGACTAATCTGACCAAGACAGACTGATCTGACCAAGGCAGACTGATCTGACCAAGACAGACTGATCTGACCAGATGACCAAGACAGACTAATCTGACCAAGACAGACTGATCTGACCAAGACAGACTGATCTGACCAAGGCAGACTGATCTGACCAAGACAGACTGATCTGACCAAGACAGACTGATCTGACCAAGGCAGACTGATCTGACCAAGACAGACTGATCTGACCAAGACAGACTAATCTGACCAAGACAGACTGATCTGACCAAGACAGACTGATCTGACCAAGACAGACTGATCTGACCAAGACAGACTGATCTGACCAGATGACCAAGACAGACTGATCTGACCAAGGCAGACTAATCTGACCAAGACAGACTAATCTGACCAAGACAGACTGATCTGACCAAGACAGACTGATCTGACCAAGACAGACTGATCTGACCAAGACAGACTGATCTGACCAAGACAGACTGATCTAACCAGATGACCAAGACAGACTGATCTGACCAAGGCAGACTAATCTGACCAAGACAGACTGATCTGACCAGATGACCAAGACAGACTGATCTGACCAAGACAGACTGATCTGACCAAGACAGACTGATCTGACCAAGACAGACTGATCTGACCAAGACAGACTGATCTGACCAAGACAGACTGATCTGACCAGATGACCAAGACAGACTGATCTGACCAAGGCAGACTAATCTGACCAAGACAGACTGATCTGACCAGATGACCAAGACAGACTGATCTGACCAAGACAGACTGATCTGACCAAGACAGACTAATCTGACCAAGACAGACTAATCTGACCAAGACAGACTGATCTGACCAAGACAGACTGATCTGACCAAGACAGGAACCCTATTCTAGGCAGTCACGCCCAACATGATGTTTATTTTAACTTTGCTGGTCCAAAAATATTATTCAGCTGTGTGTGTGTGTGTGTGTGTGTGTGTGTGTGTGTGTGTGTGTGTGTGTGTGACAGTAAACACTATCAAAGCCATGCACTATATACAGTAATATAATGTCTATCATATTGGATTGCAGTACCATTACTGGGTCTGTAGAGGGCGCTGTAGAAAGCGTAGACTCACCCTTGCTGGTTTGTCTCTGAGGATCCTTTGTGGTCAGCGTGAATAACACCTCCCTCATCAGGGAGGTCAGGAAACAGAAACCTGGACAACACCGAGAGGATGAGGTGAGACAGAAACCTGTAATTAGACACCAGGTGTTGTGGAACACATCCCTGTAATTAGACACCAGGTGTTGTGGAACATATCCCTGTAATTAGACACCAGGTGTTGTTGAACACATCCCTGTAATTAGACACCAGGTGTTGTGGAACATATCCCTGTAATTAGACACCAGGTGTTGTGGAACATATCCCTGTAATTAGACACCAGGTGCTGTGGAACATATCCCTGTAATTAGACACCAGGTGTTGTGGAACATATCCCTGTAATTAGACACCAGGTGTTGTGGAACACATCCCTGTAATTAGACACCAGGTGTTGTGGAACATATCCCTGTAATTAGACACCAGGTGTTGTGGAACATATCCCTGTAATTAGACACCAGGTGTTGTGGAACATATCCCTGTAATTAGACACCAGGTGTTGTGGAACATATCCCTGTAATTAGACACCAGGTGTTGTGGAACATATCCCTGTAATTAGACACCAGGTGCTGTGGAACACATCCCTGTAATTAGACACCAGGTGTTGTGGAACATATCCCTGTAATTAGACACCAGGTGTTGTGGAACATATCCCTGTAATTAGACACCAGGTGTTGTGGAACATATCCCTGTAATTAGACACCAGGTGCTGTGGAACACATCCCTGTAATTAGACACCAGGTGCTGTGGAACATATCCCTGAACCAAGACAACAGGTTATTCAGATATACCCCTTTCAACCTACAGCACTGTCCCAAACAAAACAGTGCTGCCTCGGATAGTTTCAATTTCACACTGTCTTTTTTAAGCACAGTTCCAGCTGCTACGGTGGATGTGTGACCAACCAGGCCAGAACAGCTTGGTTTGGCTTGGCCTGGTTCGGTTTGGCTTGGCCTGGTTCGGTTTGGCTTGGCCTGGTTCGGTTTGGCTTGGCCTGTTTCGGTTTGGCTTGGCCTGGTTCGGTTTGGCTTGGTAGAGTGAAAATCCTCATTGCGGCAATATTCTTGGGCTCTCTGTTGCTGCCCCGGTACTGTACTGTACCTGTAGCATCTAGTGTACTGTACCTGTAGCATCTAGTGTACTGTACCTGTACCTGTAGCATCTAGTGTACTGTACCTGTAGCATCTAGTGTACTGTACCTGTAGCATCTAGTGTACTGTACCTGTAGCATCTGTGTACTGTACCTGTAGCATCTAGTGTACTGTACCTGTAGCATCTAGTGTACTGTGCCTGTAGCATCTAGTGTACTGTGCCTGTAGCATCTAGTGTACTGTACCTGTAGCATCTAGTGTACTGTACCTGTAGCATCTAGTGTACTGTACCTGTAGCATCTAGTGTACTGTACCTGTAGCATCTAGTATACTGTGCCTGTAGCATCTAGTGTACTATACCTGTAGCATCTAGTGTACTGTACCTGTAGCATCTAGTGTACTGTACCTGTAGCATCTAGTGTACTGTACCTGTAGCATCTAGTGTACTGTACCTGTAGCATCTAGTGTACTGTACTATACCTGTAGCATCTAGTGTACTGTACCTGTAGCATCTAGTGTACTATACCTGTAGCATCTAGTGTACTGTACCTGTAGCATCTAGTGTACTGTACCTGTAGCATCTAGTGTACTGTACCTGTAGCATCTAGTGTACAGTACCTGTAGCATCTAGTGTACTGTACTTGTAGCATCTAGTGTACTGTACCTGTAGCATCTAGTGTACTGTACCTGTAGCATCTAGTGTACTGTACCTGTAGCATCTAGTGTACTGTACCTGTAGCATCTAGTGTACTGTACCTGTAGCATCTAGTGTACTGTACCTGTAGCATCTAGTGTACTGTACCTGTAGCATCTAGTGTACTGTACCTGTAGCATCTAGTGTACTGTACCTGTAGCATCTAGTGTACTATACCTGTAGCATATAGTGTACTGTACCTGTAGCATCTAGTGTACTGTACCTGTAGCATCTAGTGTACTGTACCTGTAGCATCTAGTGTACTGTACCTGTAGCATCTAGTGTACTGTACCTGTAGCATCTAGTGTACGTTACCTGTAGCATCTAGTGTACTGTACCTGTAGCATCTAGTGTACTGTACCTGTAACATCTAGTGTACCTGTACCTGTAGCATCTAGTGTACTGTACCTGTAGCATCTAGTGTACTGTACCTGTAGCATCTAGTGTACTGTACCTGTAGCATCTAGTGTACTGTACCTGTAGCATCTAGTGTACTGTACCTGTAGCATCTAGTGTACTGTACCTGTAGCATCTAGTGTACTGTACCTGTAGCATCTAGTGTACTGTACTATACCTGTAGCATCTAGTGTACTATACCTGTAGCATCTAGTGTACTGTACCTGTAGCATCTAGTGTACCTGTACCTGTAGCATCTAGTGTACTGTACCTGTAGCATCTAGTGTACTGTACCTGTAGCATCTAGTGTACTGTACCTGTAGCATCTAGTGTACTATACCTGTAGCATCTAGTGTACTGTACCTGTAGCATCTAGTGTACCTGTACCTGTAGCATCTAGTGTACTGTACCTGTAGCATCTAGAGTACTGTACCTGTAGCATCTAGTGTACTGTACTATACCTGTAGCATCTAGTGTACTATACCTGTAGCATCTAGTGTACTGTACCTGTAGCATCAGGTGTACTGTACTGTACCTGTAGCATCTAGTGTACTATACCTGTAGCATCTAGTGTACTGTACCTGTAGCATCTAGTGTACTGTACCTGTAGCATCTAGTGTACTGTACCTGTAGCATCTAGTGTACTGTACCTGTAGCATCTAGTGTACTGTACCTGTAGCATCTAGTGTACTGTACCTGTAGCATCTAGTGTACTGTACCTGTAGCATCTAGTGTACTGTACCTGTAGCATCTAGTGTACTGTGCCTGTAGCATCTAGTGTACTGTACCTGTAGCATCTAGTGTACTGTACCTGTAGCATCTAGTGTACTGTACCTGTAGCATCTAGTGTACTGTACCTGTACCTGTAGCATCTAGTGTACTGTACCTGTAGCATCTAGTGTACTGTACCTGCAGCATCTAGTGTACTGTACCTGCAGCATCTAGTGTACTGTACCTGTAGCATCTAGTGTACTGTACCTGTAGCATCTAGTGTACTGTACCTGTAGCATCTAGTGTACTGTACCTGTAGCATCTAGTGTACCTGTACCTGTAGCATCTAGTGTACTGTACCTGTAGCATCTAGTGTACTGTACCTGTAGCATCTAGTGTACTGTACCTGTACCTGTAGCATCTAGTGTACTGTACCTGTAGCATCTAGTGTACTGTACCTGTAGCATCTAGTGTACTATACCTGTAGCATCTAGTGTACTGTACCTGTAGCATCTAGTGTACTGTACCTGTAGCATCTAGTGTACTGTACCTGTAGCATCTAGTGTACTGTACCTGTAGCATCTAGTGTACTGTGCCTGTAGCATCTAGTGTACTGTACCTGTAGCATCTAGTGTACTATACCTGTAGCATCTAGTGTACTGTACCTGTACCTGTAGCATCTAGTGTACTGTACCTGTAGCATCTAGTGTACTGTACCTGTAGCATCTTGTGTACTGTACCTGTAGCATCTAGTGTACTGTACCTGTAGCATCTAGTGTACTGTACCTGTAGCATCTAGTGTACTATACCTGTAGCATCTAGTGTACTGTACCTGTACCTGTAGCATCTAGTGTACTGTGCCTGTAGCATCTAGTGTACTGTACCTGTAGCATCTAGTGTACTGTACCTGTACCTGTAGCATCTAGTGTACTGTACCTGTAGCATCTAGTGTACTGTACTGTGCCTGTAGCATCTAGTGTACTGTACCTGTAGCATCTAGTGTACTGTACCTGTACCTGTAGCATCTAGTGTACTGTACCTGTAGCATCTAGTGTACTGTACCTGTAGCATCTAGTGTACTGTACTGTACCTGTAGCATCTAGTGTACTGTACCTGTAGCATCTAGTGTACTGTACCTGTAGCATCTAGTGTACTGTACCTGTAGCATCTAGTGTACTGTACCTGTAGCATCTAGTGTACTGTACCTGTAGCATCTAGTGTACTATACCTGTAGCATCTAGTGTACTGTACCTGTAGCATCTAGTGTACTGTACCTGTAGCATCTAGTGTACTGTACCTGTAGCATCTAGTGTACTGTACCTGTAGCATCTAGTGTACTATACCTGTACCTGTAGCATCTAGTGTACTGTACCTGTAGCATCTAGTGTACTGTACTGTGCCTGTAGCATCTAGTGTACTGTACCTGTAGCATCTAGTGTACTGTACCTGTAGCATCTAGTGTACTGTACTGTGCCTGTAGCATCTAGTGTACTGTGCCTGTAGCATCTAGTGTACTGTACCTGCAGCATCTAGTGTACTGTACCTGCAGCATCTAGTGTACTCTACCTGTAGCATCTAGTGTACTGTACCTGTAGCATCTAGTGTACTGTACCTGTAGCATCTAGTGTACTATACCTGTAGCATCTAGTGTACTGTACCTGTAGCATCTAGTGTACTGTACCTGTAGCATCTAGTGTACCTGTACCTGTAGCATCTAGTGTACTGTACCTGTAGCATCTAGTGTACTGTACCTGTAGCATCTAGTGTACTGTACCTGACCAGCTGGAAGATCCGTCTGAGGTAGGACTTGATCTCTTCCACAGCCTGTCGTAGCAACCTTCTGTTAGATCCTACCCCGATATAGGTCATCCTGTACACGGTCACTAGGGTCTCTACTAACCCTCCCAGAGGGTGGAGGGGAGTCTCACAGGCCTGGAGAAGGACAGGGGACGGGGGGGATGGAGAAGAGAGGTGCAATGAGGAAGAAGACAAATCATCTAGCAAGCACCAAATCCTACGCAACAACAGTCCCAATCTGTTATCGTGTCATGTCAAAACACAACTAGGTATACTGGGAATATCAGTCTGCTACCCTTGACAGCTGTTGGCCTTATCAGTCTGCTACCCTTGACAGCTGTTGGCCATATCAGTCTGCTACCCTTGACAGCTGTTGACCTAATCAGTCTGCTACCCTTGACAGCTGTTGGCCATATCAGTCTGCTACCCTTGACAGCTGTTGACCTTATCAGTCTGCAACCCTTGACAGCTGTTGACCATATCAGTCTGCTACCCTTGACAGCTGTTGACCTTATCAGTCTGCTACCCTTGACAGCTGTTTACCATATCAGTCTGCAACCCTTGACAGCTGTTTACCATATCAGTCTGCTACCCTTGACAGTTGTTGACCATATCAGTCTGCTACCCTTAACAGCTGTTTACCATATCAGTCTGCTACCCTTAACAGCTGTTTACCATATCAGTCTGCTACCCTTGACAGCTGTTGGCCTACAGTACAGTGTGTCCAGGTGTGTGTCCAGGTGTGTGTCCAGGTGTGCATCCAGGTGTGTGTGTCCAGGTGTGTATCCAGGTGTGCGTCCAGGTGTGTGTGTCCAGGTGTGTGTCCAGGTGTGTGTGTCCAGGTGTGAGTGTCCAGGTGTGTGTGTCCAGGTGTGTGTGTCCAGGTGTGTGTGTCCAGGTGTGTGTGTCCAGGTGTGTTTCCAGGTGTGTGTGTCCAGGTGTGTGTGTTCAGGTGTGTGTTATTCACCTTGGTGAGGTATCGTCGGATGACCTCATACCTCCCAGCAGTAATCGGACCTGTGTGTTGAGGAATCACCTCCAGCTTCTCCAGGACTCTACTCTGAGACCTGCTCAGCAGCTCTGGACTGGAGACAGACATCATACAGCCATCACTATAGAAACCATGCACCGTGAGTGTTTGTCCAGGTGTGTGTCTAGGTGTGTGTCCAGGTGTGTGTGTCCAGGTGTGTGTGTTAAAGTGTGTGTCCAGGTGTGTGTGTCCAGGTGTGTGTGTCCAGGTGTGTATCCAGGTGTGTGTGTGTGTTCAGGTGTGTGTGTTAAAGTGTGTGTCCAAGTGTGTGTCCAGGTGTGTGTGTTAAAGTGTGTGTCCAGGTGTGTGTGTCCAGGTGTGTATCCAGGTGTGTGTCCAGGTGTGTGTCCAGGTGTGTGTGTCCAGGTGTGTAAATTAGCATAATATAAAAATCCCCATAAAGCTAGAGACATATTGTTTTGCATTGTCTGGGTGGTCTCAGTCCCCCCAGACCAAAGTTGGTACAGCCGATCTGCTACACACTAATATGACCCCTCTAGACAGGTCCTTACCCCCCGGGGTTAGACAGGCCCTTACCCCCCGGGGTTAGACAGGTCCTTACCCCCCCGGGGTTAGACAGGCCCTTACCCCCCCGGGGTTAGACAGGCCCTTACCCCGCCGGGGTTAGACAGGCCCTTACCCCCCGGGGTTAGACAGGTCCTTACCCCCCCGGGGTTAGACAGGCCCTTACCCCCCCGGGGTTAGACAGGTCCTTACCCCCCGGGGTTAGACAGGTCCTTACCCCCCCGGGGTTAGACAGGTCCTTACCCCCCGGGGTTAGACAGGCCCTTACCCCCCCGGGGTTAGACAGGCCCTTACCCCCCCGGGGTTAGACAGGCCCTTACCCCCCCGGGGTTAGACAGGCCCTTACCCCCCCCGGGGTTAGACAGGCCCTTACCCCCCCGGGGTTAAACAGGCCCTTACCCCCCGGGGTTAAACAGGCCCTTACCCCCCCGGGGTCCTTACCCCCCGGGGTTAGACAGGCCCTTACCCCCAGGGGTTAGACAGGTCCTTACCCCCCGGGTTAGACAGGCCCTTACCCCCCCGGGGTTAGACAGGCCCTTACCCCCCCGGGGTTAGACAGGCCCTTACCCCCCCGGGGTTAGACAGGCCCTTACCCCCCCGGGGTTAGACAGGCCCTTACCCCCCCGGGGTTAGACAGGCCCTTACCCCCCCGGGGTTAGACAGGCCCTTACCCCCCCGGGGTTAAACAGGTCCTTACCCCCCCGGGTTAAACAGGTCCTTACCCCAAGACTACTAAGAACAGCCGATCTGCCAACTTCTGTCTGCAGCGTCCAAACAGTTTGGGCTACACACTGATATGACCCCTCTGTGGAAAGGTGAGACTCTCACCAACACGTACATGTTTGTTGTTTTGCTTTTAGGATTCCAACAGGCCTTACAAGACTCGTCTGCTGGTACCAGTTAAAACATTTTACGAAAGCATACTGAGCGGGAATCGTCTGAGACCAGTCACACAGACAGCTGATGAAACAGGAGTATTTCTGTCTGTAATAAAGCCCTTTTGTGGGGGAAAAACTCATTCTGATGGGCTGGGCCTGGCTCCCCAGTGGGTGGGCCTATGCCCTCCATGGCCCACCCATGGCTGTGCCCCTGCCCAGTCATGTGAACTCCATAGATTAGGGCATAATGAATTTATTTCAATTAACCGATTCTCTTATATGAACTGTAACTCATTAAAATCTTCGAAAATGTTTATTTTGGTTTATATTTGTTTGTATCTTTGTTCAGTATATAGAAAATTGCAGTTTAAACGTTAAGCAAAATTGTCAAGTTGTGTGTGTGGTGTGTGGTGTGTGTGTGTGTGTGTGTGTGTGTGTGTCCAGGTGTGTGTGTGTGTGTGTGGTGTGTGGTGTGTGTGTGGTGTGTGTGTGTGTGTCCAGGTGTGTGTGTGTGTGTGTGTCCAGGTGTGTGTGTGTGGTGTGTGTGTGGTGTGTGGTGTGAGTGTGTGTGTGTGTGTGTGCGGTGCGGTGTGGTGTGTGTGTGTGTGTGTGTGTGTGTGTGTATGGTGTGTGTGTGTGTGTGTGTGTGTGTGTGTGTGTGGTGTGTGTGTGTGTGTGTGTGTGTGTGTGGTGTGTGGTGTGTGTGTGTGTGTGTGTGTGTGGTGTGTGTGGTGTGTGTGTGTGTGTGTGTGGTGTGTGGTGTGTGTGTGTGTGTGTGTGTGTGGTGTGTGTCCAGGTGTGTGTGTGTGTGTGTGTGTGTGTGTGGTGTGTGGTGTGTTGTGTGTGTGTGTGTGTGTCCAGGTGTGTATGTGTGTGTGTGTGTGTGTGTGCGTGCGTGCGGTGCGGTGTGGTGTGTGTGTGTGTGGTGTGTGTGTGTGTGTGTATGGTGTGTGTGTGTGTGTGTGTGTGTGTGTGTGTATGGTGTGTGTGTGGTGTGTGTGTGTGTGTGTGTGTATGGTGTGTGTGTGGTGTGTGTGTGTGTGTGTGTGTGTGTGTGTGGTGTGTGTGTGTGTGTGTGTGGTGTGTGTGGTGTGTGTGTGTGTGTGTGGTGTGTGGTGTGTGGTGTGTGTGTGTGGTGTGTGGTGTGTTGTGTGTGTGTGTGTGTGTGTGTGTGTGTCCAGGTGTGTATGTGTGTGTGTGTGTGTGTGTGTGTGTGCGTGCGTGCGGTGCGGTGTGGTGTGTGTGTGTGGTGTGTGTGTGTGTGTGTATGTGTGTGTGTATGGTGTGTGTGTATGGTGTGTGTGTGTGTGTATGGTGTGTGTGTGTGTGTGTGTGTGGTGTGTGTGTGTGTGTGTGTGTGGTGTGTGTGTGTGTGTGTATGGTGTGTGTGTGTGTGGTGTGTGTGGTGTGTGTGTGTGTGTGTATGGTGTGTGTGTGTGTGTGTATGGTGTGTGTGTGTGTGTGTATGGTGTGTGTGTATGGTGTGTGTGTGTGTGTATGGTGTGTGTGTGTGTGTGTGTGGTGTGTGTGTGTGTGTGTGCGTGCGGTGCGGTGTGGTGTGTGTGGTGTGTGTGTGTGTGTGTGTACCTGTCTCTGCGTCCTGTAGTGAGTGTAACAGCTATATTGTCCCAGGCCCTCATGCTCTCCTCTGGCTTTCCTGGGTCCTCACAACCCAGCCTGCTCCAACACTCTGAGAACACTGCCTTCCACTTCTGCTCCGGGGATACGGATAGACGGCCCACCTCACTGTAGAGAAACACAGACAGCCTCACTGTAGATAAACACAGACAGTCTCACTGTAGAGAAACACAGACAGCCACACTGTAGATAAACACAGACAGACAGGCAGAGAAACACACAGACAGCCTCACTGTAGAGAAACACAGACAGCCACACTGTAGAGAAACACAGACAGCCACACTGTAGAGAAACACAACCAGCCACACTGTAGATAAACACAGACAACCACACTGTAGATAAACACAGACAGCCACACTGTAGAGAAACACAGACAACCACACTGTAGATAAACACAGACAGACAGGCAGAGAGACACACAGACAGTCTCACTGTAGATAAACAGACAACCTCACTGTAGAGAAACACAGACAACCTCACTGTAGATATACACAGACAGCCTCACTGTAGAGAAACACAGCCATCTCACTGTAGAGAAACACAGACAGCCTCACTGTAGAGAAAACAGACAGCCAGCCACACTGTAGAGAAACACAGACAGCCTCACTGTAGAGAAACACAGACAGCCTCACTGTAGAGAAACACAGACAACCTCACTGTAGAGAAACACAGACGACCTCACTGTAGAGAAACACAGACAGCCACACTGTAGAGAAACACAGACAGCCACACTGTAGAGAAACACAGACAGTCTCACTGTAGAGAAACACAGACAGCCTGACTGTAGATAAACACAGACAGCCACACTGTAGAGAAACACAGACAGCCACACTGTAGATAAACACAGACAACCTCACTGTACATAAACACAGACAGCCACACTGTAGATAAACACAGACAACCTCACTGTAGAGAAACACAGACAGCCTCACTGTAGAGAAACACAGACAGCCTCACTGTAGAGAAACACAGACAGCCTCACTGTAGAGAAACACAGACAGCCACACTGTAGAGAAACACAGACAGTCTCACTGTAGAGAAACACAGACAGCCTGACTGTAGATAAACACAGACAGCCTCACTGTAGAGAAACACAGACAGCCTCACTGTAGAGAAACACAGACAGTCTCACTGTAGAGAAACACAGACAGTCTCACTGTAGAGAAACACAGACAGCCACACTGTAGAGAAACACAGACAGACAGGCAGAGAGACACACAGACAGTCAGAGAGAGACGGCGCAGGGAGAGATGAAAGCTCACACTTTACATCAAATGATATTAGATGTCTAGTGTATAAAGAAGACCATCCTTACAGCACCCAGGCTGATATCTTCTTGCCAGGTTCAGAAAGGTTAGGCTTCATGTAGGTTCCCATGATCTTCAGCCCTGAGCTCCACTCTCCATTAAACTGACCCTCTATGAAGTCTCCGTTAGACATGGACAGGGTACCCTGGGAAAGACGGCAACACAAGATGAGCGTTTATGCATTATCTTCTGACAGAGGGGCGTCAATTCTAAACGACTAAAGTCTCACGTAATTGGTCAGCTGCTCGAAAAGTTTTGGGTTCATATATGTAAAGAGGTTAAGAAACGTTACAACGAGGAGCGGATCGAGAACGAGGAGTGGAACGAGAACGAGGAGCGGAACGAGAACGAGGAGCGGAACCGGAACGAGGAGCGGAACCAGAACGAGGAGCGGATCGAGAACGAGGAGCGGAACCGGAAAGAGGAGCGGAACCGGAACGAGGAGCGGAACCAGAACGAGGAGCGGAACCGGAAAGAGGAGCGGAACCAGAACGAGGAGCGGAACCGGAACGAGGAGCGGAACCGGAAAGAGGAGCGGAACCGGAACGAGGAGCGGAACCAGAACGAGGAGCGGAACCGGAACGAGGAGCGGAACCGGAACGAGGAGCGGAACGAGGAGCGGAACCAGAACGAGGAGCGGAACCCTTTCTCTTCGCAAGTTACGGGATCAATGTCCCCTCCCCAGCTGAAAATTCGAAGCATGTTAACACCTACGAAATCGTGATTTTTCAAAATAACCAGTGAGGAAAAACCCAAACACTAGAACTACTGTTGCTCGTGAGCCCACGCATCCCATTTCCTCCCGACAGATTCTACTGTACCAGTTATGTTTACACAGAGATTACAGTGCCATGAACCATTCAGTGCAGACAATTTGTTGCGCTATCTTGCGTAAGACAATGGTGTTTATGTGTATTAGAGTGAGATGTATATGGTGTTTTTTTTATTAAGGCATGATGTCTTTGAGGCTTTAACCTGTTTGGGATAGGGGGCAGTATTTGCACGGCCGGATAAAAAACGTACCCGATTTAATCTGGTTATTACTACTGCCCAGAAACTAGAATATGCATATCATTATTGGCTTTGGATAGAAAACACCCTAAAGTTTCTAAAACTGTTTGAATGGTGTCTGTGAGTATAACAGAACTCATATGGCAGGCAAAAACCTGAGAAGATTCCTTACAGGAAGTGGCCTGTCTGACAAGTTCTTGTTCTTCTTGACTCTCTTTATTGAAAACTGAGGATCTCTGCTGTAACGTGACACTTCCTACGGCTCCCATCTCAGAAGGCGGCAAACCGCTGAATGATGTCTTTGCAGGCCCTGGCTGAAAAACATTTGCGCATTTGGATGGTGGTCGATCAGAGGACAATGAAACTGAGGCGCGTGCACGAGGCGACACCATGTTTTTATTTTCTCTGTCTTTGAACGAAAACAGGGGTTCCCGGTTGGAATATTATCGCTTTTTTACGAGAAAAATAGCATAAAAAATTGATTTTAAACAGCGGTTGACATGCTTTGAAGTACGGTAATGGAATATTTAGAATTTTTTTTGTCACGAAACGCGTCGTCACCCTTCGGATAGTGTCTTGAACGCACGAACAAAACAGAGGATATTTGAACATAACTATGGATTATTTTGAACCAAACCAACATTTGTTATTGAAGTAGAAGTCCTGGGAGTGCATTCTGACGTAGAACAGCAAAGGTAATCCAATTTTTCTTATAGTAAATCTGACTTTGGTGAGGGCTAAACTTGGTGGGTGTCTAAATAGCTAGCCCGTGATGGCTGGGCTATCTACTCAGAATATTGCAAAATGTGCTTTCACCGAAAAGCTATTTTAAAATCGGACATGGCGAGTGCATAAAGGAGTTCTGTATCTATAATTCTTAAAATAATTATGTTTTTGTGAACGTTTATCGTGAGTAATTTAGTAAATTCACCTGAAGTTTGCGGTGGGTATGCTAGTTCTGAACGTCACATGCTAATGTAAAAAGCTGGTTTTTGATATAAATATGAACTTGATTGAACAAAACATGCATGTATTGTATAACATAATGTCCTAGGGGTGTCATCTGATGAAGATCATAAAAGGTTAGTGCTGCATTTAGCTGTGGTTTGGGTTTATGTGACATTATATGCTAGCTTGAAAAATGGGTGTGTGATTATTTCTGGCTGGGTACTCTGCTGACATAATCTAATATTTTGCTTTCGTTGTAAAGCCTTTTTGAAATCGGACAGTGTGGTTAGATTAACGAGATCTTGTCTTTAAAATGGTGTAAAATAGTCATATGTTTGAGAAATTGAAGTAATAGCATTTCTAAGGTATTTGAATAACGCGCCACGGGATTCCACTGGCTGTTACGTAGTTGGGACGATTTCGTCCCACCTACCTTAGTTCATTCATAGATATAAATACCACTCTCTTCATCCATCTCTACCTTACCTTGCCATTTAGGGGTCCAGTCTTCTGAGAAATCTCCCACTCTCTTCATTTTTTAAATTGTTTCATTTATTTATTTAACCTTTTATTTAACTAGGCAAGTCCGTTAACTTCTTTGGGATAGGGGGCAGTATTTTCACGGCCAGATAAAAAACGTACCCGATTTAATCTGGTTACTACTCCTGCCCAGAAACTAGAATATGCATATAATTAGTAGATTTGTATAGAAAACACTCTAAAGTTTCTAAAACTGTTTGAATGGTGTCTGTGAGTATAACAGAACTCATATGGCAGGCCAAAACCTGAGAAGATTCCATGCAGGAAGTGCCCTGTCTAACAATTTGTTGTCCTTCCGTTACATCTCTATCAAAATTACAGCATCTGTGCTGTAACGTGACATTTTCTAAGGCTCTCTAAAGCCGCCAGAAAGTGGAATGGGGTGTAAGCTGTCTCTGGAGCAGAGTTTATAAGTGGTGGGGACAGTGAGACTGGAGATGCGCATTCACGAGAACTCACCATGTTTTTCTTTCTCTCTTTGAATGAATACAACGTTGCCTGGTTGGAATATTATCGCTATTTTGCGAGAAAAATTGCATAAAAATTGATTTTAAAAAGCGTTTGACATGCTTCTAAGTACGATAATGGAATATTTTGAAATGTTTTGTCACGAAATGCGATCGCGCGTTACCCTTTGAAGATCATCAAAGGTTAGTGCTGCATTTAGCTGTGGTTTGGGTTTTTGTGACATTATATGCTTGCTTTGAAAATGGCTGTGTGACTATTTTTGGCTGGGTACTCTCCTGACATAATCTAATGTTTTGCTTTTGCTGTAAAGCCTTTTTGAAATCGGACAATGTGATTAGATTAACGAGAGTCTTATCTTTAAAATGGTGTAAAATAGTTGATTGTTTGAGAAAATTTAATTCTGGTATTTTAGTTGGTTTTGTATTTCGCGCCATGCGATGCCATTGGCTGTTGGCTAGGGGTCCCACTAGTGGAACGTCTAGAAGCAAGAGTTAAACACCAGTTCTCTCAGGGGACACCTACAGTAGTCTAGTGGAAAGTGACTGACCCAAGAGTTAAACACCAGTTCTCTCAGGGGTTACACCTACAGTAGTCTAGTGGAAAGTGACTGACCCAAGAGTT
>NC_042976.1:2393314-2455814 GCF_901001165.1 Salmo trutta | reverse complement strand
TAATATCATAGTGTTGCACAGTACACCGTTACCATGGTAATATCATAGTGTTGAACACAGTAACTTACTGTAGTATATACAGGTCAACACAGTAACCTCCTTACTGTAGTATATACAGGTGAACACAGTAACTCCCTTACTGTAGTATATACAGGTGAACACAGTAACTTACTGTAGTATATACAGGTGAACACAGTAACTCCCTTACTGTAGTATATACAGGTGAACACAGTAACTCCCTTACTGTAGTATATACAGGTGAACACAGTAACTCCCTTACTGTAGTATATACAGGTGAACACAGTAACTTACTGTAGTATATACAGGTGAACACAGTAACCCCCTTACTGTAGTATATACAGGTGAACACAGTAACTCACTTGTACGTCCCAAAGCCATGCATCTTCCCATCTCTCCAGTGGCCCCGGTAAAGATCACTTTTATTGAGGAGCTTGTTTGGCATTATACAGTCTCCATAGCTACAGGCACAAGAGACGAACACAGTGGTTACAACAGAAGAACATCTGCATGTTGACCATGCCTCTCACACTTCCTGGTTTAAGCACTCTGAACTCTGAACTCTGCATTAACCAGGCTAACACTGACCCGTCCTCCAGTCCTTGTTTAAACGTCCCCGTGAACTTTCTGCCATCTGGCCATTTCATGGTCCCTCTGTTCGAAAAGGAAGAAGACAATCTGTCAACACAGGAAAAAAAACTGTGTACTTTGGCCTTATTATACAATAATGCAGAACTGTATGTTAAAACTTCTTTGGGGTAGGGGGCAGTATTTTCACGTCCGGATGAAAAACGTGCCCAGAGTAAACTGCCTGCTACTCGGGCCCAGAGTCAAATATTTGCATATTATTAGTCGATTTGGATAGAAAACACTCTGAAGTTTCTTAAACTGTTTGAATGGTGTCTGTGAGTATAACAGAACTCATATGGCAAGCAAAAACCTGAGAAAAATCCAACCAGGAAGTGGGAAATCTGAATCCCTATCGAAACTACAGTGTCTGTGGGGTCACGTTGCACTTCCTAAGGCTTCCATTGGCTGTCAACAGCCTTTAGAAACTTGTTTCATCCTTCTCCTGTTACTGGGCAGAGAATAGGAGCTCAGTCAATGAGTGGACTGCCTGAGGACAAAGGACTTGTTTATGCGCGAGAGCGCCGTTCCTTCTTTTTCTTCTGGAATGAATACGCTATTGTCCGGTTGGAATATTATCGCATTTTTACAATAAAAAAACCCTAAGGATTGATTTTAAACAACGTTTGACATGTTTCTACGAACGATAATGGAACATTTTGACTTTTCGTGTCTGGATTTACGCTCGCGCATTTTGCCTTTGGATAGTGATCTGAACGCGCGAACAAAAGGAGGTATTTGGACATAAATATGGAGTATTTCGAACAAAACTAACATTTTCTTGTGGAAGTAGGAGTCCTGGGAGTGCATTCTGACGAAGATCAGCAAAGGTAAGTGAATATTTATAATACTAATTCTGAGTTTAGTTGACTCCAGAACTTGGCTGGTATCTGAATAGCTTGCTTTGATGGTTGAGCTCTGTACTCACAATATTGAAAAATGGAAGTTTTTGGAGGCAAACATTTCTGAACATTACACGCCAATGTAAAATGTTTTTTTTGGGATATAAATATGAACTTTATCGAACAAAACATACATGTATTGTGTAACATGAAGTCCTATGAGTGCCATCTGATGAAGATCATCAAAGGTTAGTGAATATTTTAGCTGTATTTCTGGTTTTTGTGATGCATCTCCTTGCTTGGAAAATGGCTGTGTGGTTCTTCTTGTGAAGTTTATGTCCTAACAATCTAATTTTATGTTTTCGCCGTAAAGCCTTTTTGAAATCGGACAATGTGGTTAGATTAATGAGAAGTTTATCTTTAAAATGGTGTAAAATAGTTGATTGTTTGAGAAAATGAAATTATGAGATTTTTTTTGTATTTCGCGCCCTGCTATTTCACTGGTTGTTGAATAGTGTGTCCCGCAGGTGGGACGGTCACGTCCCAGCTACCCCAGAGAGGTTAACCTGTCTGGGAACCTGGGACACTTGCGTCCCACCCTAGTCAACAGCCAGTGGAATCGCGTCGCGCGAAATACAAATACCTCATAAATGCTATAACTTCAATTTCTCAAACATATGACTATTTTACACCATTTTATAGATACATCTCTCCTGAATCGAACCACGTTGTCCGATTTCAAAAAGGCTTTACAGCAAAAGCAAAACATTAGATTATGTTAGGAGAGTGCCCTGCCAAAAATAATCACACTGCCATTTTCAAAGCAACTAGCATGCATCACAAATACCCAAAACACAGCTAAATGCAGCACTAACCTTTGACAACCTTCATCAGATGACACTCCTAGGACATCATGTTACACAATACATGCATTTTTTGTTCGATAAAGTTCATATTTATATATAAAAACAGCATTTTACATCGGTGCATGACGTTCAGAAAATCTTTTCCCTCAAATGCTTCCGGTGAATCAGGGCTAAAATTTATAAAATTACTATTCGAAAACATTGTTAAAATTTTATATTGTCATTCAAAGAATTATAGATTAACATCTCGTGAATGCAACCACATTGCCAGATTTAAAAATAACTTTACTGGGAAATGACACTTTGCAATAAACGAGGTGCTATGCTCAGAAAAATAGGCTAGGCGATACAGGTTAGCGCCATCTTGGAACCATCTAAAATCAAATATACTATTGTAAATATTCCCTTACCTTTGATTATCTTCATCAGAAGGCACTTCCAGGCATCCCAGGTCCACAACAAATGTAGTTTTGTTCGAAAAAGTTAATAATTTATGTCCCAATAGCTCCTTCTTGTTAGCGCGTTCCGAAAGCTACTCATAATGTACTGAAGCGCGCGGGACTTGTCGTCACGAATGTGCAAAAAATATATATTTACGTTAGTTCAAACATGTCAAACGTTGTATAACATAAATCTTTAGGGCCTTTTTCAATCAGAGCTTCAATAATATTCAAGGCGGACGATTGCATTGTCTTACTAAACGTTTCGGAACGAAAGGGTCCCCACGGGCGCCCGCGTCAATGGCCCTCCCCCTATGACCAACTTTCCAGGCCTCTCGTTCGGTCAGTTTTTACCGGAGAAGACTCAAACCACTTTGTAAAGACTGTTAACATCAAGTGGAAGCCTTAGGAAGTGCTAAATGAATCCTAACTCACGGTGTGTTTCATAGGCAAAGTGTTGAAGATGATTCCACAAATCAGATTTCCACTTCCTGCATGAAATCTTCTCAGGTTTTTTGCCTGCCATATGAGTTCTGTTATACTCACAGACACCATTCAAACAGTTTTAGAAACGTTAGAGTGTTTTCTATCCAAATCTACTAGAAAGTGTAAATAATCTAGCTAATACAAACGATTGGTCTTAGAACACCTTCTTCAGTTCCCTGTTTTCTGTAAAGTTCTCTGTAACGTTCTCTGTAACGTTTTCTGTAACGTTCTCTGTAACGTTTTCTGTAAAGTTCAATGTAAACCCGTCCCTCCCTTAGACTCACTTGCCGTGGGGCTTGCCAGACAGCCAGCGGCCTGAGTAGGAGGCATCCTTCAGACGGAGGTCTTTGTAAAAGACGTAGAAGGCGGTACGAGAGACAGCGGGGACCCCAGGACCGTTCCCTTCTCCAGTCAACACCGCCTCCACAGCCTGGTTAATAGCCCTTAGCCACTTAGCCTGGAGGGACAGAGGGACACAGTGGTATATAACAAATCAACCTTAAGAGTCAAAGACAGCTGTGGTTATTCTGATGTGGATATAATGGGAAAATTGGGATTATGAGGTGTGTTAACCAGACATTGGGTCTGAGAGCTGTACCTTCTCCTGAGCTGAGGATGCTAGCAGAGTAAAGCTCTCCTCTGGAGTTGTCACCTTAATTCCATATCTGGGGGCAGAAGAATGACAACATTAAATAGACCAGTAGGAGATTTAAAATAAGCTTTCCAGGGGTGATGGTCGGATTCACGTTTATCGTCTAAGGAATGAGCGTTACACCGAGGCCTGTACTCTGGAGCGGGATCGATTTGGAGGTGGAGGGTCCGTCATGGTCTGGGGCGGTGTCACAGCATCATCGGACTGAGCTTGTTGTCATTGCAGGCAATCTCAACGCTGTGCGTTACAGAGAAGACATCCTCCTCCCTCATGTGGTACCCTTCATGCAGGCTCATCCTGACATGACCCTCCAGCATGACAATGCCACCAGCCATACTGCTTGTTCTGTGTGTGATTTCCTGCAAGACAGGAATGTCAGTGTTCTGCCATGGCCAGCGAAGAGCCCGGATCTCAATCCCATTGAGCACGTCTGGGACCTGTTGGATCGGAGGGTGAGGGCTAGGGCCATTCCCCCCAGAAATGTCCGGGAACTTGCAGATGCCTTGGTGGAAGAGTGGGGTAACACCTCACAGCAAGAACTGGCAAATCTGGTGCAGTCCATGAGGAGGAGATGCACTGCAGTACTTAATGCAGCTGGTGGCCACACCAGATACTGACTGTTACTTTTGATTTTGACCCCCCCTTTGTTCAGGGACACATTATTCCATTTCTGTTAGTCACATGTCTGTGGAACTTGTTCAGTTTATGTCTCAGTTGTTGAATCTTGTTATGTTCATACAAATATTTACACATGTAAGTTTGCTGAAAATAAACACAGTTGACAGTGAAAGGATGTTTAGTTTTTTAGCTGAGTTTATATTAGTTATTGATTGGTCTGATGTTACCAGACCTCAGCAGCATATTCTCCCTTACTAGAACAGGCTATTGAGTTATTGGTTGACAGAAGGATAGCAGGTAGACTAAACTTACAGGTTGCTGCTGGCAGTGATGTCAGTGATTGGTTCCACCCAGAGAGTGGCCAGGAAGTAGACATGATGAGATGAGAACTGGAAGGGAGACACAACAGTGATGTCAGTGATTGGTTCCACCCAGAGAGTGGACAGGAAGTAGAGACATGATGAGATGAAAACTGGAGGAGAGACACAACAGTGATGTCAGTGATTGGTTCCACCCAGAGAGTGGACAGGAAGTAGAGACATGATGAGATGAGAACAGTGATGTCAGTGCAGTCACAGTGCAGTGGATTTCTATGTTTCACTTGTTTCAAACAAACAAGCAGAACAAACAGAATTCAAGCAGAACAAACAGAATTCAAGCAGAACAAACATAATTCAAGCAGAATTCAAACAGAACTCAAGCAGAACAAACAGAATTCAAGCAGAATTCAAGCAGAACAAACAGAATTCAAGCAGTACAAACAGAATTCAAGCAGAACAAACAGAATTCAAACAGAACAAACAGAATTCAAGCAGAACAAACAGAATTCAAGCAGAACAAGCAGAATTCAAGCAGAACAAACAGAATTCAAGCAGAACAAACAGAATTCAAGCAGAACAAACAGAATTCAAGCAGAACAAACAAAATTCAAGCAGAACAAACAGAATTCAAGCAGAATTCAAGCAGAACAAACAGAATTCAAGCAGTACAAACAGAATTCAAGCAGAACAAACAGAATTCAAACAGAACAAACAGAATTCAAGCAGAGCAAACATAATTCAAGCAGAACAAACAGAATTCAAGCAGAACAAACAGAATTCAAGCAGAACATGCAGAATTCAAGCAGAATTCAAGCAGAACAAACAGAATTCAAGCAGAACAAACAGAATTCAAGCAGAACAAACAGAATTCAAGCAGAACAAACAGAATTCAAGCAGAACAAACAGAATTCAAGCAGAACAAACATAATTCAAGCAGAACATGCAGAATTCCACGTGTCACAGTATGACTTGCCTCTGGTAACACAAAACTACACTGAGTGTACAAAACATTAGGAACACCTTCCTAATATAAGGAAGGTGTTCAGAACAGCCTCAATTCGTCGGGGACATAGACTCTACAAGTTGTTCGAAAGCGTTCCACAGGGATGCTGGTCCATGTTGACTCCAATGCTTCCCCACAGTTGTGTCCAGTTGGCTGTGTGTCCTTTTGGGTGGTGGACCATTCTTGATTCGCACGGGGAGACTGTTGAGCGTGAAAAACCCAGCAGCGATGCAGTTCTTGACACAAACCTCCCCTTCATCTACACTGATTGATGACATCAATAAGGGATCATAGCTTTCACCTGGATTCACCTGGTCAGTCTGTCATGGAAAGAGCAGGTGGTCCTAATGTTTTGTCCACTCAGTGTACATTGTAGATATTATTTTTAACCACGTTATGCAACTCTAAAATAAATGTCACTGTTTATATTGTGAGAACTTATAGATTGTTTCATTTCTGTATTTCTTCTGTTTTTGTTACTTTACATGTAGAGTCATTTTTCAGTATCTGCTGAATCAATAGCTTTCTGGAGGAGTCTCTTCCCCTTCTGCAGAAGCCGTGTTTGTGTGTGTTTTGGTGCGTGTGTGTGTGTGTGTGTGTCTACTGTCTAGAGCTTATGAGGATGCAGTGATCAAGAGACAAAGAGGAGAAGGACATTCTGGGAACTCGAGTGACAACGTCAAAAAGTAAAATGAGAGAAAATGAAAAAACACCACTGCAGAGAGCAGTAGCCTATAGCATTCACCACAGCTCCAACAGAGAGAGAGCAGTAGCCTATAGCAGTCACCACAGCTCCAACAGAGAGAGAGCAGTAGCCTATAGCAGTCACCACAGCTCCAACAGAGAGAGAGCAGTAGCCTATAGCAGTCACCACAGCTCCAACAGAGAGAGAGAGCAGTAGCCTATAGCAGTCACCACAGCTCCAACAGAGAGAGAGCAGTAGCCTATAGCAGTCACCACAGCTCCAATAGAGAGAGAGAGCAGTAGCCTATAGCAGTCACCACAGCTCCAACAGAGAGAGAGCAGTAGCCTATAGCAGTCACCACAGCTCCAACAGAGAGAGAGCAGTAGCCTATAGCAGTCACCACAGCTCCAACAGAGAGAGAGAGCAGTAGCCTATAGCAGTCACCACAGCTCCAACAGAGAGAGAGCAGTAGTCTATAGCAGTCACCACAGCTCCAACAGAGAGAGAGAGCAGTAGTCTATAGCAGTCACCACAGCTCCAACAGAGAGAGAGAGCAGTAGTCTATAGCAGTCACCACAGCTCCAACAGAGAGAGAGAGCAGTAGTCTATAGCAGTCACCACAGCTCCAACAGAGAGAAAGAGCAGTAGTCTATAGCAGTCACCACAGCTCCAACAGAGAGAGAGCAGTAGCCTATAGCAGTCACCACAGCTCCAACAGAGAGAGAGAGCAGTAGCCTATAGCAGTCACCACAGCTCCAACAGAGAGAGAGAGCAGTAGTCTATAGCAGTCACCACAGCTCCAACAGAGAGAGAGAGCAGTAGCCTATAGCAGTCACCACAGCTCCAACAGAGAGAGAGCAGTAGCCTATAGCAGTCACCACAGCTCCAACAGAGAGAGAGAGCAGTAGCCTATAGCAGTCACCACAGCTCCAACAGAGAGAGCAGTAGCCTATAGCAGTCACCACAGCTCCAACAGAGAGAGAGAGCAGTAGCCTATAGCAGTCACCACAGCTCCAACAGAGAGAGAGAGCAGTAGCCTATAGCAGTCACCACAGCTCCAACAGAGAGAGAGAGCAGTAGCCTATAGCAGTCACCACAGCTCCAACAGAGAGAGAGAGCAGTAGCCTATAGCAGTCACCACAGCTCCAACAGAGAGAGAGCAGTAGCCTGTAGCAGTCACCACAGCTCCAACAGAGAGAGAGAGCAGTAGCCTATAGCAGTCACCACAGCTCCAACAGAGAGAGAGCAGTAGCCTATAGCAGTCACCACAGCTCCAACAGAGAGAGAGAGCAGTAGCCTATAGCAGTCACCACAGCTCCAACAGAGAGAGAGAGCAGTAGCCTATAGCAGTCACCACAGCTCCAACAGAGAGAGAGCAGTAGCCTATAGCCAAGCCTTCCCCATTTCTCCTTCTCCCAAATCCAGTCAGCTGATTTTCTGAAAGAGCTGCAAAATCTGGACCCCTACAAATCAGCCAGGCTAGACAATCTAGACCCTTTCTTTCTAAAATTATCTGCCGAAAGAATCCAGAAAAACGCATGTCAAAAATGTTATAAATTGATTTGCTTTTTAATGAGGGAAATAAGTATTTGACCCCTCTGCAAAACATGACTTAGTACTTGGTGGCAAAACCCTTGTTGGCAATCGCAGAGGTCAGACGTTTCTTGTAGTTGGCCACCAGGTTTGCACACATCTCAGGCGAGATTTTGTCCCACTCCTCTTTGCAGATCTTCTCCAAGTCATTATGGTTTCGAGGCTGACGTTTGGCAACTCGAACCTTCAGCTCCCTCCACAGATTTTCTATGGGATTATGGTCTGGAGACTGGCTAGGCCACTCCAGGACCTTAATGTGCTTCTTCTTTGTTGCCTTGGCCGTGTGTTTTGGGTCATTGTCATGCTGGAATACCCATCCACGACCCATTTTCAATGCCCCGGCTGAGGGAAGGAGGTTCTCTCCCAAGATTTGACGGTACATGGCCCGTCCATCGTCCCTTTGATGCGGTGAAGTTGTCCTGTCCCCTTAGCAGAAAAACACCCCCAAAGCATAATGTTTCCACCTCCATGTTTGACGGTGGGGATGGTGTTCTTGGGGTCATAGGCAGCATTCCTCCTTCTCCAAACACGCCGAGTTGAGTTGATGCCAAAGAGCTCCATTTTGGTCTCATCTGACCACAACACTTTCACCCAGTTGTCCTCTGAATCATTCAGATGTTCATTGGCAAACTTCAGATGGGCATGTATATGTGCTTTCTTGAGCAGGGGACCTTGCGGGCGCTGCAGGATTTCAGTCCTTCACGGCGTAGTGTGTTACCAATTGTTTTCTTGGTGACTATGGTCCCAGCTGCCTTGAGATCATTGACAAGATCCTCCTGTGTAGTTCTGGGCTGATTCCTCACCGTTCTCATGATCATTGCAACTCCATGAGGTGAGATCTTGCATGGAGCCCCAGGCCGAGGGAGATTGACAGTTCTTTTGTGTTTCTTCCATTTGTGAATAATCGCACCAACTGTTGTCACCTTCTCACCAAGCTGCTTGGCGATGGTCTTGTAGCCCATTCCAGCCTTGTGTAGGTCTACAATCTTTTCTCTCTGACACCCTTGGAGAGCTCTTTGGTCTTGGCCATGGAGGAGAGTTTGGAATCTGATTGATTGATTGCTTCTGTGGAAAGGTGTCTTTTTTACAGGTAACAAACTGAGATTAGGAGCACTCCCTTTAACCTGTTGAGGCCAGGGGGCAGGATCTTATCCCGGTATTGGGATTCATTGTCATGTGACCATGGCGGGGAATTCAAAACTGCAAGAGTAATCATTTCAAATAATCAAATAATCAACTATTTTCCTCCATTTGAAAGATATATCTCCTAAATCTAACCACGCTGTCCGATTTTCAGAGGCTTTACGGAGAATGCATAAAGTTAGGTTATGTGAGGAGAGTACATTGACAATAGCTGCGTGTAATGTTTAGCCAATTCAAAGAAGGGCATCAACAGACAGAAAACTAGCTAGAATTATGCACTTACCTTTGACAATCTGCATCAGATGACACTCATAGGACATTATGTTAGACAATACATGCATTTTTAGTTCCATCAAGTTCATATTTATATCCAAAAACAGCATTTACAGTCGCGGTGAAATTCAGAATTTTTTTCGGCTCGAATGCTCCCAGTGAATCCAGCATTACAAATCACGGAATTACTATTCGAAAACATTGGTAAATTATAATATTGTCATTCAAAGAATAATATATTATCATCTCGTAATTGCTACCGAATGGCCAGATCTCAAAATAACTTTACTGGGAAATCACATTTTGCTATAAACTGGGTACTATGCTAACAACATAAGCTAAGCTATAAGCTAAGCTAAGCTAAGCTATACCGTTAGCATTAGCATCATCTAATATCGATAATAACATTCTAAATATCCCCTTACCTTTGATTATCTCCATCAGAAGTCGCTGCCAGGGATCCCAGGTCCAGAACAAATGTGGTTTCTTTTGACAAAGTTCATAATTTATGTCCAAATAGTTAGCGTTCAGTAGGCTCCCACAAAATGAGGTGGGCAGTGTAAAGTCACGCCGAAAAGCTAAAAAAAACCTAGTAAATAATCTATTTATGTTTGTTCAAACATGTCAAACGTTGTTTAGCATTAATCTTTTGGTCCATTTTTAACGTGAAACATCAGTAAACATCAGTAATATTTTCACACAACCTATCAAGTGTCTAGAATAAACGATTATGACAAAGACACTCTTCTCAGATTTATGCGCAGGCGCAAAAAATGAAGTGATGACGTGTCAACTTGTAAGCATTCTAATTCGGTCTGTATTCATGACAGATGCTTCCAACAACTTTCTAAAGATCGTTGACATCTAGTGGAAGCAGTAGGAGTTGCGAACTGAATCCTTTCTCACTATGGTATCTATTAAACAATGACACTAAATAGTACAGTCACAAAATTCTCATTTTTTTTAAATCTATTTTTCACAGGTTTTTGCCTGCAATATGAGTTTTGTTATACTTACAGACACCATTCAAACTGTTTTAGAAAATTCAGAGTGTTTTCTATCCAAACCTGAACAATGATATGCATATTCTAGCTTCTGAGTTGGTGTAGGAGGCAGTTAAAAATGCGCACATATTTTTTTCCAAACTTCTCAATACTGCCCCCTGGCCTCAACAGGTTTTAAGAGTGTGCTCCTAATCTCAGCTCGTTACCTGTATAAAAGACACCTGGGAGCCAGAAATCTTTCTGATTGAGAGGGGGTCAAATACTTATTTCCCTCATTAAGATGCAAATCAATTTATAACATTTTTGACATGCGTTTTTCTGGATTTTTTTGTTGTTATTCTGTCTCTCACTGTTCAAATAAACCTACCATTAAAATTATAGACTGATCATTTCTTTGTCAGTGGGCAAACGTACAAAATCAGCAGGGGATCAAATACTTTTTTCCCCTCACTGTACCTGGTTAAATAAATGTGAAATGAAAATAGCAGTCACCACAGCTCCAACATAAGCAGTTCATCAACTGTCAACACAATAAACCAGAATAAAGGACAACAGTGTTCATTGAAAAGGACCTTCTCAAAGGACAATGGTACAATGTTACAGCAGGGTCACATTAACACTGTAAGTCACTGCTGATAAGGCTCTGTGCTGTGTAAATACAACTGGAGGACAAAGCCTGAGCTGGTACAAATCTCCTAACCAAGGCCATTGCTCCACAATCACACCCACACCCAAAACAGACATACAGGCAGCCAAGGACAGCCCCTGGCCTGGGAGTCTCAGTTCAGTAGCTTGGAAAATGTATGACAAGCTTTCTAAAGCCAAGCCATAAGAACCCAGGAGATACAGTACCAGGACAGGACAGGTTAAATCCCAAGACAACAGCAGACAGTGTATACTTACAAAGCTCTTAGAGGGGATGGTACCCTGATGGAATAAAGACAATATCAGCCTTATAGAATCAAATCTTACCAACTCTATCAATAGTCCCTTACCAACTCTTTCATTGGTTTCAATAGTCCCTTACCAACTCTTTCATTGGTTTCAATAGTCCCTTACCAACTCATTCCCTGGTTTCAATAGTCCCTTACCAACTCTTTCCCTGGTTTCAATAGTCCCTTACCAACTCTTTCATTGGTTTCAATAGTCCCTTACCAACTCATTCCCTGGTTTCAATAGTCCCTTACCAACTCTTTCCCTGGTTTCAATAGTTCCTTACCAATTCTTTCAATGGTCCTTTACCAACTCTTTCCCTGGTTTCAATAGTCCCTTACCAACTCTTTCCCTGGTTTCAATAGTCCCTTACCAACTCTTTCATTGTGGTTTCAATAGCTGTTTAGTAAAGGCCTTTGCGTACTGTATGATTTTTGCCATCTTATGCCACGATTTTACCGTCCCAGACAATAATTCCCAGTTCAGTGAGACAGGGTCCAGGTCTGCTGGTTCAGTACCACTACGTCTTGGCTCCTCGTTCAGTGAGACAGGGTCCAGGTCTGCTGGTTCAGTACCACTACGTCTTGGCTCCTCGTTCAGTGAGACAGGGTCCAGGTCTGCTGGTTCAGTACCACTACGTCTTGGCTCCTCGTTCAGTGAGACCGGGTCCAGGTCTGCTGGTTCAGTACCACTACGTCTTGGCTCCTCGTTCAGTGAGACAGGGTCCAGGTCTGCTGGTTCAGTACCACTACGTCTTGGCTCCTCGTTCAGTGAGACAGGGTCCAGGTCTGCTGGTTCAGTACCACTACGTCTTGGCTCCTCGTACAGTGAGACCGGGTCCAGGTCTGCTGGTTCAGTACCACTACATCTTGGCTCCTCGTTCAGTGAGACCGGGTACAGGTCTGCTGACTCAGTACCTCAACGTGCGTTCGTAGGCTCCAGCAAAGTTCTAGCAGTGTCAAAATGTTTTAGCCTTTATCGTAAAATGTGGCTGGTGTTATGAGCCGATCCCGGTGACAAACCAATAGGAACACGGCCGTTCCTGATTATCCACACAATAATACGACTATTGTGAATAGTCAGATTAATATACTAGTTTGATTAAAATGTTTACATGCTTTGCAACAACAACAAAAAATATGATTTCCCTTATAATCTTGATTACATGACACATCTGAAATCAGGCTAAAATGATTGGACTTTGATAAATGCACAAAATCGGTCAATCAAAATAAACGTTCTACCATAGCGACCATGTTATTTTTGGGGAGTTCAGACATATACATTTTCTACGTGAAAACTATTTCTAAACTGCGTGCTGTCAGTTTTTTCCGAACTCACATCCCTCCTGCCTAAGCATAGAGAAAGGCTAGTGCACCTGGTGCTTTAGACACGCTCAGATCAAACCGCTGCAGTCCATGTGGCCTACATCGACTCAGATCAAACCGCTGCAGTCGATGTGGCCTACGTTGACTCAGATCAAACCGCTGCAGTCGATGTGGCCTACATCGACTCAGATCAAACCGCTGCAGTCCATGTGGCCGTCGACTCAGATCAAACCGCTGCAGTCGATGTGGCCTACGTCGACTCAGATCAAACCGCTGCAGTTGATGTGGCCTACGTCAACTCAGATCAAACCTGCTGCAGTCCATGTGGCCTACGTCGACTCAGATCAAACCGCTGCAGTCCATGGCCTACGTCGACTCAGATCAAACCTGCTGCAGTCCATGTGGCCTACGTCGACTCAGATCAAACCTGCTGCAGTCCATGTGGCCTACGTCGACTCAGATCAAACCGCTGCAGTCGATGTGGCCTACGTCGACTCAGATCAAACCGCTGCAGTCCATGTGGCCTACGTCGACTCAGATCAAACCGCTGCAGTCCATGTGGCCTACGTCGACTCAGATCAAACCGCTGCAGTCCATGTGGCCTACGTCGACTCAGATCAAACCTGCTGCAGTCCATGTGGCCTACGTCGACTCAGATCAAACCGCTGCAGTCGATGTAACCTACGTCGACTCAGATTAAACCGCTGCAGTCGATGTAACCTACGTCGACTCAGATCAAACCGCTGCAGTCCATGTGGCCTACGTCGACTCAGATCAAACCGCTGCAGTCGTTGTATCCTACGTCGACTCAGATAAAACCGCTGCAGTCGTTGTGGCCTACGTCGACTCAGATCAAACCGCTGCAGTCGATGTAACCTACGTCGACTCAGATCAAACCGCTGCAGTCGATGTAACCTACGTCGACTCAGATCAAACCGCTGCAGTCCATGTGGCCTACGTCGACTCAGATCAAACCTCTGCAGTCCATGTGGCCTACGTCGACTCAGATCAAACCGCTGCAGTCCATGTGGCCTACGTCGACTCAGATCAAACCTGCTGCAGTCCATGTGGCCTACGTCGACTCAGATCAAACCGCTGCAGTCCATGTGGCCTACGTCGACTCAGATCAAACCGCTGCAGTCCATGTAACCTACGTCGACTCAGATCAAACCGCTGCAGTCCATGTGGCCTACGTCGACTCAGATCAAACCGCTGCAGTCCATGTGGCCTACGTCGACTCAGATCAAACCGCTGCAGTCGATGTGGCCTACGTCGACTCAGATCAAACCGCTGCAGTCCATGTGGCCTCGCAAGCCAATCGTAGAATGCCAATCGTAGAATGTGACGACGAAACTGAAGCAAATCGTACAATCTGGCCAGGTTGATATCAATATTTAAATCTGGTAACATTGCACAGCGTGACGTGATAATCCTAACAGATTAGTCTGCTAAGACCTTAAATGCCAGCTTCAGAGTTGAGATAAATGTGTGCTACTCAGCCCTTCACTAGCCTTATTGATGTTGATGTGTGACTACTGTTTAGAGATTCTGGTTCCCATGGACTCTTACCTGTGCATGAATCAGAGCGTCGTTGAACAGGATAAACCAGTTAACAGAGAACCTCCCGGCGTTCTGGAGGGTCAGGCTCTTGTTGCTACTCTCATACACCAGCCTGCGCTGGGGCTTACGAAGGACATCCTGGGAGCAGAGAGGAGAACACAGTAGTACTGTATTTAAAGAGTAAAATATTCTCTACACAGCAGCCTGGGGCTTACGAAGAACATCCTGGGAGCAGAGCGGAGAACACAGTAGTACTGTATTTAGAGAGTAAAATATTCTCTACACAGCAGCCTGGGGCTTCCGACAGACATCCTGCAGACTAGCAGAGTTCACCAAACACAGTAGAAACACATCTGAGACTAACAGGCTAACAGTAAGAAGCATTAGACCTACAGACAGGATAACTAGTGATATCTATAGACAGGATAACTAGTGATATCTATAGACAGGATAACTAGTGATATCTATAGACAGGATAACTAGTTGGATCTATAGACAGGATAACTAGTGATATCTATAGACAGGATAACTAGTGTGATCTATAGACAGGATAACTAGTGATATCTATAGACAGGATAACTAGTGATATCTATAGACAGGATAACTAGTGGGATCTATAGACAGGATAACTAGTGATATCTATAGACAGGATAACTAGTGGGATCTATAGACAGGATAACTAGTGATATCTATAGACAGGATAACTAGTGATATCTATAGACAGGATAACTAGTGATATCTATAGACAGGATAACTAGTAATATCTATAGACAGGATAACTAGTGATATCTACAGACAGGATAACTAGTGGGATCTATAGACAGGATAACTAGTGATATCTATAGACAGGATAACTAGTGGGATCTATAGACAGGATAACTAGTGATATCTATAGACAGGATAACTAGTGGGATCTATAGACAGGATAATTAGTGGGATCTATAGACAGGATAACTAGTGATATCTATAGACAGGATAACTAGTGATATCTATAGACAGGATAACTAGTGGGATCTATAGACAGGATAACTAGTGATATCTATAGACAGGATAACTAGTGATATCTATAGACAGGATAACTAGTGGGATCTATAGACAGGATAACTAGTGATATCTATAGACAGGATAACTAGTGGGATCTATAGACAGGATAACTAATGATATCTATAGACAGGATAACTAGTGGGATCTATAGACAGGATAACTAGTGATATCTATAGACAGGATAACTAGTGGTATCTATAGACAGGATAACTAGTGATATCTATAGACAGGATAACTAGTGATATCTATAGACAGGATAACTAGTGATATCTATAGACAGGATAACTAGTGATATCTATAGACAGGATAACTAGTGGGATCTATAGACAGGATAACTAGTGATATCTATAGACAGGATAACTAGTGGGATCTATAGACAGGATAACTAGTGATATCTATAGACAGGATAACTAGTGATATCTATAGACAGGATAACTAGTGATATCTATAGACAGGATAACTAGTGATATCTATAGACAGGATAACTAGTGATATCTATAGACAGGATAACTAGTGGGATCTATAGACAGGATAACTAGTGGGATCTATAGACAGGATAACTAGTGATATCTATAGACAGGATAACTAGTGATATCTACAGACAGGATAACTAGTGGGATCTATAGACAGGATAACTAGTGATATCTATAGACAGGATAACTAGTGATATCTATAGACAGGATAACTAGTGATATCTATAGACAGGATAACTAGTGATATCTATAGACAGGATAACTAGTGATATCTATAGACAGGATAACTAGTGATATCTATAGTCAGGATAACTAGTGATATCTATAGACAGGATAACTAGTGATATCTATAGACAGGATAACTAGTGGGATCTATAGTCAGGATAACTAGTGGGATCTATAGACAGGATAACTAGTGATATCTATAGACAGGATAACTAGTGATATCTATAGACAGGATAACTAGTGATATCTATAGACAGGATAACTAGTGGGATCTATAGACAGGATAACTAGTGATATCTATAGACAGGATAACTAGTGATATCTATAGACAGGATAACTAGTGGGATCTATAGACAGGATAACTAGTGATATCTATAGACAGGATAACTAGTGATATCTATAGACAGGATAACTAGTGGGATCTATAGACAGGATAACTAGTGATATATATAGACAGGATAACTAGTGATATCTATAGACAGGATAACTAGTGATATCTATAGACAGGATAACTAGTGATATCTATAGACAGGATAACTAGTGGGATCTATAGACAGGATAACTAGTGGGATCTATAGACAGGATAACTAGTGGGATCTATAGACAGGATAACTAGTGATATCTATAGACAGGATAACTAGTGATATCTATAGACAGGATAACTAGTGGGATCTATAGACAGGATAACTAGTGATATCTATAGACAGGATAACTAGTGATATCTATAGACAGGATAACTAGTGATATCTATAGACAGGATAACTAGTGATATCTATAGACAGGATAACTAATGATATCTATAGACAGGATAACTAGTGATATCTATAGACAGGATAACTAGTGGGATCTATAGACAGGATAACTAGTGATATCTATAGACAGGATAACTAGTGATATCTATAGACAGGATAACTAGTGATATCTATAGACAGGATAACTAGTGGGATCTATAGACAGGATAACTAGTGGTATCTATAGACAGGATAACTAGTGGGATCTATAGACAGGATAACTAGTGGTATCTATAGACAGGATAACTAGTGATATCTATAGACAGGATAACTAGTGGGATCTATAGACAGGATAACTAGTGCAAGAGATCGTTGGGGCGGCAGGTAGCCTAGTGGTTGGACCGTTTGGCCGGTAACCAAATGGTTGCTGGATCGAATCCCAGAGCTGACAAGGTAAAAATCTGTCGTTCTGCCCCTGAACAAGGCAGTTAACCCACTGTTCCCCGGTAGACCGTCATTGTAAATAAGAATTTGCTCTTAACTGACTTGCCTAGTTAAATAAAGGTTAAATAATATATATATATATTTTAATCGTTCAATATTTTGTAATAGTTCATCAATAACATGTCTGCGGTTCTATAGTCTTGCATTATCATACAGCACAAGTCTCATTGGAAACGTCGGAAATCAAAGTTCAGTAACATGGCCAGTGCTCTTCTATTACAGTACTGGACATGGCTCAATATGTGTTGATAGTTAACGAACCAACAACAAAACATATCTACGGTTCTGTAATATCTGTAACACGACCACTCTACTCACCGTCGTCTTCCCAGAATATGTCCTCCAGAACTGGTTAGTTGTCTCTGCCTCCTTCCTCTTCCTCCTCAGGCTGAGAGACAGTGCCTCATACCTGGAGCAGCCCTCCTGCAGCCTCAGGTATTCCACTGTACTCTGAGATTACCAGGAGAAAGGCTTGAAATGTGATTGATTGATTGATTGATCGATTGATTGATTAAGAAAAGAGAAGAGAAGCGAAGATATAGTGACAACATTCCACAAAGACTTTACAACCTGTTAGAAGTATTGATAGATGGAATGTACGTACCACATCGAAACAGGTGGCCAGTTTGAGCAGCAGCCTGCCGTACTCGCGGACGTGTTGTATAGGAGAGTAGAACAGCGCCACCAACAGGTCAAACGGAGGAACCTTGTCTTCACTGGACTCTGACAGCTGACGCAAAACCTCCAACTTCTTACCAAAACACTCCCTGGAGAGGACATAATGGGAAGTTGTATCAGGAAGGTGCTATGTAGCCTAATATAAACTCAGTTCAAAAATAAACGTCCTCTCACTGTCAACTGCTTTTTATTTTCAGAAAACTTAACATGTGTAAATATTTGTATGAACATAACAAGATTCAACAACTGAGACATAAACTGAACAAGTTCCACAGACATGTGACTAACAGAAATGGAATAATGTGTCCCTGAACAAAGGGGGGGAGGGGGTCATGGCCCTAGCCCTCACCCTCCGATCCAACAGGTCCCAGACGTGCTCAATGGGATTGAGATCCAGGCTCTTCGCTGGCCATGGCAGAACACACATTCCTGTCTTGCAGGAAATCACGCACAGAACGAGCAGTACGGTTGGTGGCATTGTCATGCTGGAGGGTCATGTCAGGATGAGCCTGCAGGAAGGGTACCACATGAGGGAGGAGGATGTTGCCCCTGTAACGCACAGCGTTGAGATTGCCTGCAATGACAAGCTCGATCCAAATCGATCCCGCTCCAGAGTACAGGCCTCGGTGTAACCCTCATTCCTTCGACGATAAACGCAAATCCGACCATCACCCCTGGTGAGACAAAACCGCAACTCGTAAGTGAAGAGCACTTTTTGCCAGTCCTGTCTGGTCCAGCGACGGTGGGTTTGTGCCCATAGGCGACGTTGTTGCCGGTGATGTCTGGTGAGGACCTGCCTTACAACAGGCCTACAAGCCCTCAGTCAGCCTCTCTCAGCCTATTGCGGACAGTCTGAGCACTGATGGAGGGATTGTGCTTTACTGGTGTAACTCGGGCAGTTGGACGTTTCTTTTTTTTGCTGAGTTTATGTGGTAGAGAGTTCAGGTTACCATCTCTGTTTTAAATACTTTGATATTCACTGTGAACACTGAGGCTGTACCCACTTTGAGTTACAGTTTAACAGTGGCTAAGTAGGATACTCTGGTTATTTGACCATAATGTAGGCCTACCAGATTGGCCTACCTGTAACACCCTGGCCATAGAGAGGGGTTTTTGTTCTTTATTTTGGTTAGGCCAGGGTGTTACATTGGGTGGGCGTTCTATGTTCCTTTTTCTATGTTTTTGAATTTCTTTGTTTTGGGCCGTGTGTGGCTCCCAATCAGGCACAGCTGAAGCTCGTTGTTGCTGATTGGGAGTCACACATAAGGAGCCTGTTTTTCCTTTGGGTTTTGTGGGTAATTGTTTCTGTTAGTGTTTGCACCTGACAGGACTGTTTGGCTGTCAGTTTTCTCGTTTTGTTTTGTATAGTGTTCACGTTATTAAATTAAAATCATGATGAACACTAACTCCGCTGCACCTTGGTCTACTCTCTCTCACGACAGCCCTTACACTACCATCAAAAACAATGGAGAAAATGCATTCCATAACACTTTAACATGGAAATAGCTGTTCTATCATTCAGTCTACAGTAGCAGCCAAAATGTGGTGTTTAATGTAGGACCTACATTCCACGAGAAACGAACACGCAGGGCTTAAGACAAAAAAAAAAAGCTCTTTGCCTGACTCGCTTCTCAAAGTTTTGTGCTCTTGTAGGAAGCAAAGTTGAGTGAAGCTCAATCTCGTGTTTCTCTGCCCGGCCTGATATTTCTTCTGCGCAGCAGTCTTGGAGGCTTAAAGTGAAAATTGACGATAGGCAAATATTTTCCCGGTACTGCGTCCCTCCACTATTCATGTTGCCGGGAAGCCGTACCAGACTGTACTTTCACCCCTGCTCGGAATGTCCATGCTGTATGGGCTGTGACGGTCAAGGGAGCAAAGCTAGGTTGAAGATGACAAAGTTTAAGACAAGACGATTCTAATATCCCAGAACTATTTGCAACAATGGGACAGCTATGCTAGTTAGCAACAGCACTGGTAGTTAGCAACCGTGCTGGTCCAATTAATCTGTTTATTTTCAAAAAAGCTTCCGCATCGAATCATAACTTGTCTTAACCTTAATGTTATCTTTGTTAAATTCTACCTTAAATACTTGCTACACTAGAAGTTAATGGTTATATATATGAGGAATGTATATGGTGGGGTGGATAAGAAGTAGAGGTCTGGAAAAGTTACAAAGTCAGAGAAAAGGCAATCACTTGGTTGCGGTCACTGATAAAGTTGGATAGCTGTGGATTAGTGAGGAATGTGGGCCAAGGTCAGGTCAGGTAGATGAGAAGGAAAAGTTTTATTACACACATCACTTAAACTTCCTGACTAGCAACAAAGATGTATTGGCTGTCTAAATGTTCAAGGAGGGGGACTCCGCCTAATAGGAGACTATAAATACTTGTGCTGGTGGAAATATGTCTGTCTTTTTCCGCTGTTTGACCCAGCGGGTGAATAAACTTGATTTGAGTTTTGACTAGTTGTCCGTTAGGTTCTGACAAACCGAGTGAAAAAAAACTTTCTGTGTTGGTACAGTATGTAGATGATTTGTTATTGCCGTCAAAATACAAAGAAACTCATATGCGAGACCTCACTACATTAGTAAATTATATCGCAGAGCAGGGTCACAAAGCATCATATGAGAAAGCACACCAAGCAAAACAAGAGGTAACATATTTTTTGGGGAAGGGGGTTTCGATTTCAAAAGGCACGAAGCTCATTACACAAGATCAAGTAGCGACAATGCGTTCTTTGGCACGACCAAAAAACACTCCTCGTACACTCAGGAAAACCCTAGGTGTTTTTCAATCTCGTGAGACACTTTATTCCGTCTTATTCTCGAATAGCTTTATAGAATTGACGAAACGGAAGAGGGGTAAACGAGAGATTAGAGTGGAGTTCATGTTGTTTGTAGAGTTTTGAAGAAGCAATTCTGTGAAACGACAGTTTTTTTGGGGGTTACCAAACCTAAAATGACATCTTACATTTTTTTGTAGTGTGGTGGTTAAATGATCCATTGTTTTAATTATGATTTGGAAAGGAGAGGAGACAGAGCGCCGTCCCTAAGGGGCACTGCTCAAATCTATTGAGTCTAGGGAGGGTTTCCTCCCACCCTCTCAGGAAACATTATCTTTTCGTGTCCTCCGAGAAGGGAAGAGAACCCAGTAGATGGTAGCTTGGGCTAACCATGACAGGGACATTGATAGGAGGGTTTTTTTATTTATTTTTACCGTGTCATCAGAATTATAACGTTAAAACACATCAATAGATACGGCTTTCTGGAGGATACAGTACAATTAACTGTAGCCTGCGTCTTGCTTTGACACCCGAGGATGAAGGAAACTTACATTTACATTTTTGTCATTTAGCAGACGCTCTTATCCAGAGCGACTTACAGTAGTGAATGGATACATTTCATACATTTTTTTTTTTTTTTACTGGTCCCCCCGTGGGAATCAAACCCACAACCCTGGCGTTGCAAACACCATGCTCTACCAACTGAGCCACACGGGACCACGGGAAACTGGCACGGAGACAAGCATCCCATTGGCATAAAACAGAACGGATGGACGGTCCTCATTCTCATATGAAGGGTGGTGCGTTTCGTTTTTTTAAAGTTTCGTTTTATTCATTCGACCATTAAAAAAAACAAGCACACATAAAACTTGAAAAAGCCATACATGCATATGAGGATAACACACAATAAAGTCTGGGGACTTATTTCCATTGTGGTCCTCTTGACACAAGATGGCTGGACAAGATCCAACACAGTACGGCGGTGAAATAATAAAACAAAAACAGAGAAGAAGAACATCTATCTCATCATTCCAGTTATATAACTGTGAAGGTATTAAACATGTAATCTCTCTCTTCCCTGTTCAATATGTTTTCTAAAGGTGGGATGTAACATGTGAACCGATCATTGCTCCAGATGAGGGATTGTTAGAAACGGATTAATTGATTTGAGCATGTGAATTAGAGTGTTATAGGTTAGATGGAATGATTTACAGTGGGGCAAAAAAGTATTTAGTCAGCCACCAATTGTGCAAGTTCTCCCACTTAAAAAGATGAGAGAGGCCTGTAATTTTCATCATAGGTACACTTCAACTATGACAGACAAAATGAGAAAAAAAATTCCAGAAAATCACATTGTAGGATTTTTAATGAATTTATTTGCAAATTAAGATGGAAAATAAGTATTTGGTCACCTACAAACAAGCAAGATTTCTGTCTCTCACAGACCTGTAACTTCTTCTTTAAGAGGCTCCTCTGTCCTCCACTCGTTACCTGTATTAATGGCACCTGTTTGAACTTGTTTTTGTGGCCGGAGGCGAGGTACATACAAAGGCCTGTGTTTGAGACAATGTTTACATAAGGTTGTTAGCTGCAGAGTCTGGCAGGACCCGACAGCAGTGAGTCCTAAACACCAAGGCGTCAACGCTACAGCGAATTGGGAAACCGGAAGCGGAATATGACGGAGGCAGAGATTTTGTGGCTAATAAATTAAGGAAGTGGGTAAGAGTCTCTGGGGAACGATACCACTCCTCTGTGAACAGTGATACAGGGGATGGTTCGAAGGAAAGGACGGAAAGCTTACTGTACATAATATAGAGTTGAACGTCATACATACCCAGATCATGGTGGGAGTAGCAGAGATGGTGTTGTGATTTCAGACACTATTGGCAACTTTTAGTGAGGTGGTTCGTCGAAGAATGTATAACACTTGAAAGACTAGCTACAGATTCCTGTATATAGGAAGCCACCTCACCAGAAATACTAGCTACAGATTCCTGTATACAGGAAGCCACCTCACCAGAAATACTAGCTACAGATTCCTGTATACAGGAAGCCACCTCACCAGAAATACTAGCTACAGATTCCTGTATACAGGAAGCCACCTCACCAGAAAGACCAGCTACAGATTCCTGTATACAGGAAGCCACCTCACCAGAAAGACTAGCTACAGATTCCTGTATACAGGAAAACACCTCACCAGAAATACTAGCTACAGATTCCTGTATACAGGAAGCCACATCACCAGAAAGACTAGCTACAGATTCCTGTATACAGGAAGCCACCTCACCAGAAAGACCAGCTACAGATTCCTGTATACAGGAAGCCACCTCACCAGAAAGACCAGCTACAGATTCCTGTATACAGGAAGCCACCTCACCAGAAAGACTACCTATAGATTCCTGTATACAGGAAGCCACCTCACCAGAAAGACCAGCTACAGATTCCTGTATAAAGGAGGCCACCTCACCAGAAAGACCAGCTACAGATTCCTGTATACAGGAAGCCACCTCACCAGAAAGACTAGCTACAGATTCCTGTATACAGGAAGCCACCTCACCAGAAAGACTAGCTACAGATTCCTGTATACAGGAAGCCAGCTCACCAGAAAGACTAGCTACAGATTCCTGTATACAGGAAGCCACCTCACCAGAAAGACTAGCTACAGATTCCTGTATACAGGAAGCCACCTCACCAGAAAGACCAGCTACAGATTCCTGTATACAGGAAGCCACCTCACCAGAAAGACCAGCTACAGATTCCTGTATACAGGAAGCCAGCTCACCAGAAAGACCAGCTACAGATTCCTGTATACAGGAAGCCACCTCACCAGAAAGACCAGCTACAGATTCCTGTATACAGGAAGCCACCTCACCAGAAAGACCAGCTACAGATTAATTGTATACAGGAAGCCACCTCACCAGAAAGACTAGCTACAGATTCCTGTATACAGGAAGCCACCTCACCAGAAAGACTAGCTACAGATTCCTGTATATAGGAAGCCACCTCACCAAAAAGACTAGCTACAGATCCCTGTATACAGGAAGCCACCTCACCAGAAAGACTAGCTTACAGATTCCTGTATACAGGAAGCCACCTCACCAGAAAGACCAGCTACAGATTCCTGTATACAGGAAGCCACCTCACCAGAAAGACCAGCTACAGATTCCTGTATACAGGAAGCCACCTCACCAGAAAGACCAGCTACAGATTCCTGTATACAGGAAGCCACCTCACCACCAGAAAGACTAGCTACAGATTCCTGTATACAGGAAGCCACCTCACCAGAAAGACTAGCTTACAGATTCCTGTATACAGGAAGCCACCTCACCAGAAGGACTAGCTACAGATTCCTGTATACAGGAAGCCACCTCACCAGAAAGACCAGCTACAGATTCCTGTATACAGGAAGCCAGCTCACCAGAAAGACTAGCTACAGATTCCTGTATACAGGAAGCCACCTCACCAGAAAGACTAGCTACAGATTCCTGTATACAGGAAGCCACCTCACCAGAAAGACCAGCTACAGATTCCTGTATACAGGAAGCCACCTCACCAGAAAGACTAGCTACAGATCCCTGTATACAGGAGGCCACCTCACCAGAAAGACCAGCTACAGATTAATTGTATACAGGAAGCCACCTCACCAGAAAGACTAGCTACAGATTCCTGTATACATGAGGCCAGCTCACCAGAAAGACTAGCTACAGATCCCTGTATACAGGAAGCCAGCTCACCAGAAAGACTAGCTACAGATTCCTGTATATAGGAAGCCACCTCACCAGAAAGACTAGCTACAGATCCCTGTATACAGGAAGCCACCTCACCAGAAAGACTAGCTACAGATTCCTGTATACAGGAAGCCACCTCACCAGAAAGACTAGCTACAGATTCCTGTATACAGGAAGCCACCTCACCAGAAAGACTAGCTACAGATTCCTGTATACAGGAAGCCACCTCACCAGAAAGACCAGCTACAGATTCCTGTATACAGGAAGCCACCTCACCAGAAAGACCAGCTACAGATTCCTGTATACAGGAAGCAACCTCACCAGAAAGACTAGCTTACAGATTCCTGTATACATGAAGCCACCTCACCAGAAGGGAAGTTCTCTGTAATAATGTCATCACATCTCAGTTGGATACTCTTCCGATGCCACTAATCTCTCCCCCGTTCCTAACCGCCAGGCAAACACGTGACATATCTCCCAGAAGATTGGGACCGAGTGACGGTAACAGGAAGGTGTCAGAAGGTTGGGACAGAGTGACGGTAACAGAAAGGTGTCAGAAGGTTGGGACAGAGTGACGGTAACAGAAAGGTGTCAGAAGATTGGGACCGAGTGACGGTAACAGGAAGGTGTCAGAAGGTTGGGACAGAGTGACGGTAACAGGAAGGTGTCAGAAGATTGGGACCGAGTGACGGTAACAGGAAGGTGTCAGAAGATTGGGACAGAGCGACGGTAACAGGAAGGTGTCAGAAGATTGGGACCGAGTGACGGTAACAGGAAGGTGTCAGAAGATTGGGACAGAGTGACGGTAACAGGAAGGTGTCAGAAGATTGGGACAGAGTGACGGTAACAGGAAGGTGTCAGAAGATTGGGACAGAGTGACGGTAACATGGCTAAGCTACCCTAAAAGATTTTGGTGTCAAGGAGAAACTCCACACCACAGTGGAGAAACTGGGAGCCATGGAAATCCAGCTCAAAGTTAGTGAGAACCAACTTAGTGAGTTAGTGAGAGCCAATAACGAGAAAACTAAAAAAAGGTGATATTTGTCAGTTGCCCTGGTCGGGAACACCAGGCCATTCGACCATGACAGCACCCTGATCTACAAAGAGGTCATCACTGACATCGGCAGTGCCTACAATCCGGGTACAGGTGTATTTGCTGCCCCTATTGGAGGGGTCTACTACTTCAGTTTCTTCTACCATGCTGGAGGAAATTGTGTCCAATACATTTCCCTGTTAAATAATGGAGAGTGCATGGCCAGTTCCTCTGTTCACCACCCAGTTCCTCTGTTCACCAGTCAGTTCCTCCGATCGCCAGTCAGTTCCTCTGATCACCAGTCAGTTCCTCTGTTCACCAGTCAGTTCCTCTGTTCACCAGTCAGTTCCTCTGTTCACCAGCCAGTTCCTCCGTTCACCAGTCAGTTCCTCCGATCACCAGTCAGTTCCTCTGTTCACCAGTCAGTTCCTCCGATCACCAGTCAGTTCCTCCAGTCAGTTCCTCTGTTCACCAGTCAGTTCCTCTGTTCACCAGTCAGTTCCTCTGTTCACCAGTCAGTTCCTCTGATCACCAGTCAGTTCCTCTGATCACCAGTCAGTTCCTCTGATCACCAGTCAGTTCCTCTGTTCACCAGTCAGTTCCTCTGATCACCAGTCAGTTCCTCCGATCACCAGTCAGTTCCTCTGTTCACCAGTCAGTTCCTCCGATCACCAGTCAGTTCCTCCGTTCACCAGTCAGTTCCTCTGTTCACCAGTCAGTTCCTCTGTTCACCAGTCAGTTCCTCTGTTCACCAGTCAGTTCCTCTGTTCACCAGTCAGTTCCTCTGTTCACCAGTCAGTTCTTACGTTCACCAGCCAGTTGCCAACGGGGCTAATGCAGTCACTGTACAGCTGGAGGTGGCGGACCAGGTCTTCACACGCCTAATGGCTAACACACCCGTGGAACGGGTTCCTGGTCCTCTACGTCTCAGTTGGTAGAGCATGGTGCTTGCTACCGGCGGCATAGTGGGTTTGATTCCAGGGACCACATGTACATAAAAAGTACGCACGCATGACTCTAAGTGGATTTGGATAAAACAATCTGCTAAAATTGCATATTATTATTTGTTAATATTATTTTTGTAAACAGTGAATCTTTCCCACATAACTGTAACGCCTGTATTGGATGCATCCAGATGGGAATCGTTGGGAGAAATACATTGGTTGGCTAGCTGTCCTCTACTGTCTAGGTAGAGTCATATTACCACGTTGTCTTGTCGTTACACTCTTGCTCAACACCAAGACAAATTACTCTCACCATTTCGGCACATTGCAAAAGGAATGCATTCTTTAAGAGAAGTAGAGGGTTTCTACCTGATCAATAAACAGTTAGTAATGAGGAAGTCAATATGGTTAGTGTAACTGGGGTGATGTACAGTACAATACACAGTAAGAGTTTACACAAAAGATAGTGCATCTGGGATAAGGTAAAATAGAAGGACTTACACAGAGGGCTTCATGAGGGCTTGGAATCCCCCCATAACCAGGAAATTACCCACTGAACCACAGTACCTGCAGAGATAGAGAGAGGGATCGAGAAAACAGATGGTGAGAATGAATGAATGAATGAACGAACGAACAAATGAACAAAGAAACAAAGAAGGAACATGAGAAGGGAAGACTCGGGAGGAGGAGAAGGGAAGACTCGGGCGGAGGAGAAGGGAAGACTCGGGAGGAGGAGAAGGGAAGACTCGGGCGGAGGAGAAGGGAAGACTCGGGCGGAGGAGAAGGGAAGACTCGGGCGGAGGAGAAGGGAAGACTCGGGCGGAGGAGAAGGGAAGACTCGGGCGGAGGAGAAGGGAAGACTCGGGAGGAGGAGAAGGGAAGACTCGGGAGGAGGAGAAGGGAAGACTCGGGAGGAGGAGAAGGGAAGACTCGGGAGGAGGAGAAGGGAAGACTCGGGAGGAGGAGAAGGGAAGACTCGGAAGGAGGAGAAGGGAAGACTCGGGCGGAGGAGAAGGGAAGACTCGGGCGGAGGAGAAGGGAAGACTCGGGCGGAGGAGAAGGGAAGACTCGGGCGGAGGAGAAGGGAAGACTCGGGCGGAGGAGAAGGGAAGACTCAGGCGGGGGCCATTTGACAGTGTAACTACTATAGAAGAAACAACACTAAAACAGACATCTCAGCCTAGTAGTTGTGTACTTGCTCTTGATACAGGTCCAGGAATGTGTTAGCCTGTTTCAGGATAACCAGTCCCTTGACGTCCCGGTCAGTACGGAGGAAGGCTGTAAGGGAGACGGAGTGTTGTCCTGTCAGGTGACACAGCCTGCTGTAGCTACTAGCCAGGGACTGGAACAGCAGGGTGGACGTTGTGCCCAACACCGTGCACACAGACTCTAGAGGAGACACAGAGTACACAGATCAATCCACCACCCTCTCTACAACACACAGATCAATCCACCACCCTCTCTACAACACAGATCAATCCACCACCCTCTCTACAACACACAGATCAATCCACCACCCTCTCTACAACACAGATCAATCCACCACCCTCTCTACAACACAGATCAATCCACCACCCTCTCTACAACACAGATCAATCCACCACCCTCTCTACAACACACAGATCAATCCACCAGCCTCACTACAACACACAGATCAATCCACCACCCTCTCTACAACACACAGATCAATCCACCACCCTCTCTACAACACACAGATCAATCCATCACCCTCTCTACAACACACAGATCAATCCACCACCCTCTCTAGAACACACAGATCAATCCACCACCCTCTCTACAACACACAGATCAATCCACCACCCTCTCTATAACACACAGATCAATCCACCACCCTCTCTATAACACACAGATCAATCCACCACCCTCTCTACAACACAGATCAATCCACCACCCTCTCTACAACACACAGATCAATCCACCACCCTCTCTACAACACACAGATCAATCCACCACCCTCTCTACAACACACAGATCAATTCACCACCCTCTCTACAACACAGATCAATCCACCACCCTCTCTACAACACACATATCAATCCACCACCCTCTCTACAACACACAGATCAATCCACCACCCTCTCTACAACACACAGATCAATCCACCAGCCTCACTACAACACACAGATCAATCCACCACCCTCTCTACAACACAGATCAATCCACCACCCTCTCTACAACACACAGATCAGCCAGAAGAGGACTGGCCACCCCTCATAGCCTGGTTCCTCTCTAGGTTTCTTCATAGGTTCCTGCCTTTCTAGGGAGTTTTTCCTAGCCACCGTGCTTCTACACCTGCATTGCTTGCTGTTTGGGGGTTTTAGGCTGGGTTTCTGTACAGCACTTTGTGACATCGGCTGATGTAAAAAAAGGGCTTTATAAATACATTTGATTGATTGAGATCAGTCCACCACACTCTTTACCACTGTTGTGTCGTCAGCAAACTTAATGATTGAGTTGGAGACATGCGTGGCAACACAGTCATGGGTGAACAGGGAGTATAGGAGGGGGCTGAGCACGCACCCGTTGGCCCCCCCGTGTTGAGGACAAGTGTGGCGGAGGTGTAGTTGCATACATTCACCACCTGGGGTAGACCCATCAGGAAGCTTAGTGACGAGCATGGAGGGCACTATGGTATTGAAGGCTGTGCTGTAGTCGATGAACAACATTCTTACAAAAGTATTCCTCTTGTCCAGCTGGGAAAGGGCAGTGTGCAGTCAAATCAAATCAAATGTTATTTGTCACATATGCCGAATAAAACAGGTGTAGAACTTACCGTGAAATGCTTACTTACAAGCTCTTAACCAACAATGCAGTTTTAAGAAAATAGAGTTAAGAAAATATTTACTAAATAAAATAAGGTAAAACATTTTTAATAACACAATAAACAGGTGGTACCAGTATCCAGTCATTGGGGGGGTACAGTTTAGTCGAGGTAATTTGTGGGGGGGGGGGGTCGTTGCCCCTGTGATGTACTGGGCCGTACGCACTACCCTCTGTAGTGCCTTATGGTCGGATGCCGAGCAGTTATCATACCAGGCGGTGATGCAACCAGTTAGGATGTTCTCGATGGTACAGCTGTAGAACGTTTTCAGGATCTGGGGACCCATGCCAAATATTTTCAGTCTCCTGAGGGAGAAAAAGCGTTGTCGTGCCCTCTTCACAACTTTCTTGGTGTGTTTGGACCATGATAAATTGTTGGTGGACACCAAAGAACTTGAAGCTCTCAACCTGTTCCACTACAGCCCTGTCCATGTGAATGGGGGTGTGTTCGGCCCTCCTTTTCCTGTAGTGAACGAAAATCTCCTTTGTCTTGCTCACGTTGACGGAGAGGTTGTTGTCCTGGCACCACACTGCCAGGTTTCTGACCTCCTCCCTATAGGCTGTCTCATCATTGTTGGTGATCAGGTCTACCACCATTGTGACGTCAGCAGACTTAATGATGGTGTTGGAGTCGTGCTTGGCCACGCAGTCATGGGTGAACAGGGAGTACAGGAGGGGCCTAAGCACGCACCCCTGAGGGGCCCCCGTGTTGAGTATCAATGTGGCAGATGTGTTGTTGCCTACCCTTACCGTCATTTAGGCAGGTTACCTTCACTTTCAAGGATTATGGTGGTCTGCTTGAAACATGTAGGTATTAACCTGTCTGGGCTAGGGGGCAGTATTTTCAAGGCTGGATGAAAAAAACGTACCCGATTTAAACTGGTTACTACTCTTTCCCAGAAACGAGAATATGCATATTATTAGTAGATTTGGATAGAAAACACTCTGAAGTTTATAAAACTGTTTGAATGGTGTCTGTGAGTATAACAGAACTCATATGGCAGGCAAAAACCTGAGAAAATTACAAGCAGGAAGTGGCCTGTCTGCGATTTTGTAGTTCTCCCTTTGCTTCTCTATCGAAACTACAGTGCCCGTGGGGTTATGTAGCACTTTCTAAAGCTTCCATTGGCTCTCTAAAGCGTTCAGAAAGTGGATTGATACGTCTCCTGTCTCCGAGCAGATAACAGGAGCACAGTTTGTTTGTTTTTGCCTCGAAATGCACTCGCGCGTTACCCTTGGGATAGTGACCTGAACGCACGAACAAAACGGGGATATTTGCACATAACTATGGATTATTTGGAATAAAAACAACATTTGTTGTGGAAGTAGCAGTCCTGGGAGTGCATTCTGACGAAGAACAGCAAAGGTAATCCCATTTTTTTAATAGTAATTCTGAGTTTAGTTTGCCCCGACGTTGGCGGGTGTCAAATTAGCTAGCCGTGATGGCTATGTACTCAGAATATTGCAAAATGTCATAGCGACATTGCATAAAGGAGTTCTGTATCTATAATTCTTAAAATAATTGTTATGTATTTTGTCAACGTTTATCATGAGTAATTTTAGTAAATTCACCAGACGTTTTGGGTGGGAATGCTAGTTCTGAACATCACATGCTAATGTAAAAAAGCAGTTTTTTTTATATAAATATGAACTTGATTGAACAAAACATGCATGTATTGTATAACATAATGTCCTAGGAGTGTCATCTGATGAAGACCATCAAAGGTTAGTGCTGCATTTAGCTGTGGTTTGGGTTTTTGTGACATATATGCTTGCTTGAAAAATGGGTGTGTGATTATTTTTGGCTGGGTACTCTCCTGACATAATCTAATGTTTTGCTTTCGCCGTAAAGCCTTTTTGAAATCGGACAAGGTGGTTAGATTAACGAGAGTCTTATCTTTCAAATGGTGTAAAATAGTCGTATGTTTGAAATATTGAAATTGTTGCATTTTTGAGGTATTTGTATTTCGCGCCACGCGATTCCACTGGCTGTTGAATAGAGTGGGACGCTAACGTCCCACCTAGCCCATAGAAGTTAAAGACTTGGTCAGGGAGAGGCTGAAAACATCAGTTTAGATACTTGCCAGTTGGTCCGAGCATGCTCTGAGTACATGTCCTGGTAATCCATCTGGCCCTACGGCCTTGTGAATGTTGACCTGTTTAACTTCTTACATCTACACGTTCCGCTAGCGGAACGTCTGCTCCAATATCCAATGATGGGCGGGGCGCGAAATTCAAACTCCTCTAAATCCGAAAACTTACACTTTTCAAACATATGACTATGTTACAGCTATTTAAAGACAAGACTCTCCTTTATCTAACCAAACTGTCCGATTTCAAAAAGGCTTTACAGCGAAAGCAAAACATTAGATTATGTCAGCAGAGTACCCAGCCAGGAATAATCACACAGCCATTTTTCAAGCTAGCATATCATGTCACATAAACCCAAACCATATCTAAATGCAGCACTAACCTTTGATGATCTTCATCAGATGACACACCTAGGACATTGTGTTATACAATACATGCATGTCTGTTCAATCAAGTTCATATTTATATCAAAAACCAGCTTTTTACATTAGCATGTGACGTTCAGAACTAGCATTCCCACCGAACACTTCCGGTGATTTTACTAAATTACTCACGATAAACGTTCACAAAAAGCATAACAATTATTTTAAGAATTATAGATACAGAACTCCTCTATGCACTCGATATGTCCGATTTTAAAATAGCTTTTCGGATGAAGCACATTTTGCAATAATGTAAGTACATAGCCCGGCGTTACAGGGCTAGCTATTTAGACACCCACCCAGTGTAGCCTTCACCAAAATCACATTTCCTATAAGAAAAATGTTCTTACCTTGCTTGTTCTTCATCAGAATACACTGCCAGGACTTCTACTTCAATAACAAATGTAGGTTTGGTCCCAAATAATCCATCGTTATATCCAAACAGCGACGTTTTGTTCGTGCGTTCTAGACACTATCCCAACGCTAAATCTCGGCCACGAGCATGACGCAAAATATGACAAAAAATTTCGAAATATTCCATTACCGTACTTCGAAGCATGTCAACCGCTGTTTAAAACCAATATTTATGCAATTTATCTCGTAGAGAAGCGATAATATTCCGACCGGGAATCTGCCTGTCTGTAAACTGAGGAAAAAACCAAAAGCCGGGGGCGGGGCGTGTCACGCGCCTAAGGCTTAGTCCATTGACTGACCACTCAGCATTTGCTCTCGTGTGCTTCAGCCAGGGCTTTGAATGACATCATTCCTGTTTTTCCCGGGCTGTGAGACTCCATTGTTGACGTGAGAATTGTCACGTAAGAGCAGAGATCCTTTGTAAACGACAGAGATAATAAAGAAGGGCAAGAAATGTTCAGACAGGGTACTTCCTGAACAGAAGCATCTCAGGTTTTTGCCTGCCATAGGAGTTCTGTTATACTCACAGACACCATTCAAACAGTTTCAGAAACTTTGGAGTGTTTTCTCTCCAAAGCTAATAATTATATGCATATTCCAGTTTCTGGGCAGGACTAATAATCAGATTAAATCGGGTACGTTTTTTATCCAGCCGTGAAATTACTGCCCCCTAGATGTAACAGGTTAAAGATCTTGCTCTCATCGTCTACAGAGAGCGTGATCACACAGTTGTCCAGAACAGCTGGTGCTCTCATGCATGCTTCAGTGTTGCTTGCCTTGAAGCAAACATAAAAGGCATTTAGCCCGTCTGATAGGCTCGCATCACTGGGCAGCTCGCGGCTGGGTTTCCCTTTGTAGTAATTAACAGTTTACAAGCTCTGCCACATCCGACGACTGTCAGAGCCAGTGTAGTAGGATTCAACCTTAGTCCTGTATTGACGCTTTGCCTGTTTGATAGTTCATCTGAGGGCATAGCGAGATTTCTTATAAGCGTCCAGATTAGTGTCACGCTCCTTGAAAGGGGCAGCTCTAGCCTTTAGCTCAGTGCGGTTGTTGCCTGAAATCCATGGCTTCTGGTTGGGATATGTACGTACGGTCACTGTGGGGACGACGTCGTCAATACACTAATTGATGAAGCCGGTGACTGAGGTGGTATACTCCTCAATGCATTGGATGAATCCCGGAACCTATTCCAGTCTGTGCTGCAAAACATTCCTGTCAGATTTGCCAAATGGAGGGCGAGGGAGAGCTTTGTACGCGTGTGGAGTAAAGGTGGTCTATATTTTTTTCCCTCAGGTTGCACATGTGACATGCTGATAGAAATGAGGTGAAACGGATTTAAGTTTGCCTGCATTAAAGTCCCCGGCCACTAGTAAAGACGCTTCTGTATGAGCATTTTCTTGTTTGCTTTTGGCCTTATAGAGTTGGTTTGAGAGCGGTCTTAGTGCCAGCATCGGTCTGTGGTGGTAAATAGATGGCTACGAATAATATAGATGAGAACTCTCTTGGTAGATAGTGTGGTCTACAGCTTATCATGAGGTATTCTACCTCAGGCGAGCAATACCTCGAGACTTCCTTAATATTAGACATTTCGCACCAGCTGTTATTGACAAATAGACACACCTCCACCTCTCGTCTTGCCGGACGTAGCTGTTCTGTCCTGCCGATGCACGGATAACCCAGCCAACTGTATATTATCCATGTCGTAGTTCAGCCACGACTCGGTGAAACATAAGATAGTATAGTTTTTAATGTCTCAAACAGAGACCATCCAGTTTATTCAAAATCAAATCAGATGTTATTGGTCCATACACATGGTTAGCAGATGTTATTGGCCACATACACATGGTTAGCAGATGTTATTGGTCACATACACATGGTTAGCAGATGTTATTGGTCCATACACATGGTTAGCAGATGTTATTGGCCACATACACATGGTTAGCAGATGTTATTGGTCACATACACATGGTTAGCAGATGTTATTGGTCCATACACATGGTTAGCAGGTGTTATTGGTCACATGGTTAGCAGATGTTATTGGTCACATGGTTAGCAGATGTTATTGGCCACATACACGTGGTTAGCAGATGTTATTGGTCCATACACATGGTTAGCAGGTGTTATTGGTCACATGGTTAGCAGATGTTATTGGTCACATGGTTAGCAGATGTTATTGGCCACATACATATGGTTAGCAGATGTTAATGTGAGTGTAGCGAAATGCTTGTGCTTCTAGTTCCACAAGTGCAGTAATATCTAACAAGTAATCTAACAATTTGCCAACAACGACCTAATACACACAAATCTAAAGGGGTGAATGAGAATATGTACATATAAGTATATGGATGAGCGATGGCCGAGCGGCATAGGCAAGGTGCAATAGATGGTATAAAATACAGTATATACATATGAGTAATGTAAGATATGTAACATTATTAAAGTGGCATTATTTAAAGTAGCATTGTTTAAAGTGACTAGTGATCCATTTATTAAAGTGGCCAGTGATTTGTTCTCAATGTAGGCAGTAGTGATGGCTGTTTAGCAGTCTGGCCTTGAGACAGAAGCTGTTTTTCAGTCTCTTGGTCCCAGCTTTGATGCACCTGTACTGACCTCGCCTTCTGGATGGTAGCGTTGTGAACAGGCAGTGGCTCGGGTGGTTGATGTCCTTGATGATCTTTTTGGCCTTCCTGTGACATCAGTTGCTGTAGGTGTCATGGAGGACAGGTAGTTTGCCCCCGGTGATGCGTTGTGCAGACCGCACCACCCTCTGGAGAACCTTGCGGTTGAGGGCGGTGCAGTTGCCGTACCAGGCTGTGAGACAGTCAGACAGGATGCTCTGGATTGTGCATCTGTAAAAGTTTGTCAGGGTTTTGACAAGCCAAATTTCCTCAGCCTCCTGAGGTTAAAGAGGCGCTGTTGCGCCTTCTTCACCACACTGTCTGTGTGGGTGGAACATTTCAGTTTGTCCGTGATGTGTATGCCGAGGAACTTAAAACGTTCTACCTTCTCCACTACCGTCCCGTCGATGTGGATGGGGGGGTGCTCCCTCTGCTGTTTCCTGAAGATCACAATCATCTCCTCTGTTTTGTTGACATTGAGTGAGAAGTTGTTTTCCTGACACCACACTCCGAGTGCCCTCACCTCCTCCCTGTAGGCTGTCTCGTCATTGTTGGTAATCAAGCCGACTACTGTTGTGTAGTCTGCAAACTTGATCATTGAGGGTGCATGGCCACGCAGTCATGGGTGAACAGGGAGTACAGGAGGGGACTGAGCATGCACCCTTGTGGGGCCCCAGCGAAGATGTTGTTTCCTACCTTCACCACCTGGGGTGGTCCGTCAGAAAGTCCAGGACCCAGTTGCACAGGCCGGGGTTGATGAGCTTGTGGGTACTATGGTGTTGAATGCTGAGCTGTAGTCAATGAACAGCATTCTTACATAGGTATTCCTCTTGTCCAGATGGGTTAGGGCAGTGTGATGGCGATTGCGTCGTCTGTGGACCTGTTGGGGTGGTAAGCAAACTGAAGTGGGTCTAGGGTGGCAAGTAAGGTGGAGGTGATATGATCCTTGACTAGTCTCTCAAAGCACTTCATGATGACAGAAGTGAGTGCTACGGGGCAGTAGTCATTTAGTTCAGTTATCTTTGCTTTCTTGGGTACAGGAACAATGGTGTACATCTTGAAGCAAGGGGAGACAACAGACTGGGCTATAGAGAGATTGATGTCTCAACGTCAACAGTGAAGAGGCAACTCCGGGATGCTGGCCTTCTAGGCAGAGTTGCAAAGAAAAAGCCACATCTCAGACTCAGCCAATAAAAAGAAAATATGGGCAAAAGAGCACAGACACTGGACAGAGGAAGATTGGAAAAAAGTTTAATGGACAGACGAATCTAAGTTTGAGGTGTTCGGATCACAAAGAAGAACATTCGTGAGACGCAGAGAAAATGAAAATATACGAGAGGAGTGCTTGACGCCATCTGGTGGAGGCAATGTGATGGTCTGGGGGTGCTTTGGTGATGGTAAAGTTGGAGATTTGTACAGAGGATAAAAGGGATCTTGAAGAAGGAAGGCTATCACTCCATTTTGCAACGCCATGCAATACTCTGTGGACGGCGCTTAAATTGGAGCCAATTTCCTCTTACAACAGGACAATGACCCAAAGCACAGCTCCAAACTATGCAAGAGCTATTTAGGGAAGAAGCAGTCAGCTGGTATTCTGTCTATAATGGAGTGGCCAGCACAGTCACCGGATCTCAACCCTATTGAGCTGTTGTGGGAGCAGCTTGACCGTGTGGTACGTAAGAAGTGCCCATCAAGCCAATCCAACTTGTGGGAGGTGCTTCAGGAAGCATGAGGTGAAATCTCTTCAGATTACCTCAACAAATTGACAACTAGAATGCCAAAGGGTCTGCAAGGCCGTAATTGCTGCAAATGGAGGATTCTTTGATGAAAGCAAAGTTTGAAGGACACAATTATGATTTAAATTAAAAAATATATTATTTATAACCTTGTCAAAGTCTTGACTATATTTCCTATTCATTTTGCAACTCATTTCATGTATGTTTTCATGGAAAACAAGGACATTTGTAAGTGACCCCAAACTTTTGAAGGGTAGTGTATAGCTATTCTGTGGTGAGCGGTTAACAAAGAAATAGGTCCTCCTATTTCCTTAATTTAGAGTTATTAATGTAACTTTAGTTGTTCTACAAACATTGGGATATATGTTTAGATTTTTAATACATTGTAAGGCTGCATGATGAGACAAATGATGATTTGAAAAAAGTATCTTGAAAGGCATGAGCTCTGCTTAGTTTTTTGCGCAGGCTGTACACACTTCATCAGTCTCTCATTCACAATGAGACAAGCACTTGATAATGCCTAGAAATTCACAGCGGCATCCCCTTTGTGTGGCTCCGATGCACTCTAAAAAAAAAGTACTGAGCGCTCCGAATCACATCTCACTCACATGGCTCTCCATCATGAAGACAGGCACATCGGAGACGCAACTGCGCGCATCCTTATCCAAGTCCAAAGTGCACATTACAGATATTGGAAGAAATGTCCACATTTACTTTTCGTCAGCCAACAAGATGAGTAGGCCTAATGAACAGCAAAAGCACTATCCTATGTCAATCTACTATCCCCCATAGTACAAAAGTCGACCTATTCTATTCTGTGCGAGAAATAAATATTCCAAACATAGTCTGGGACAGTTGTGGAATGCGATAGATCCCAAATTAATACAACCACTAGCATCCCCCCCAAAGATTTTATGTAATGTGGCTGACGCAACAGATCACAACGTTTAGCTTAAAATGTTGATAAACTCTTTTTTTTTTTTACCTTTATTTAACTAGGCAAGTCAGTTAAATAAGAAAAATATCTTATTTTACAATGACGGCCTACACATTATAAGCGCAGCAACGCGCACATGGGAGTAGGACATAACCGCAAATGTTCCATTAGAAAAAAATACCATTATCAAAAAGTGACCGCAAATGCAATTATTATTATTTTATTATAAAGGTGCATTTTTAAGGTAAAAATTATCTTCCCCAAATTTCAAACTCACACGCTGCTTATGTACACCAGTTAGGATCTACACCCGTTGTAAAGCGGATTAATGTGCTTAATTTGAAGAAGTTATTTGGCCACTTTAGTTATGATACAAACCTTATCAAAACATATATGCCTATGGGCTAGGCTACATGAAAAAGTAAAAAAAAAAAAAAAAAAAAAAGTTTTTTTATGCTGTGCATTATTCACAAGTTATCATATATAATTCACAAGTGATAGGCTAATATTGTCACCCATTACACTATTCCTGATTTAATCTTGTCTTTAAATATACTAAATAATATATATTTTACATTACATTTTAGTCATTTAGCAGATGCTCTTATCCAGAGCGACTTACAGTAGTGAATGCATACATTTCATACATTTTTTTTCTTTTTTTTCCTTCCGTACTGGTCCCCCGTGGGAATCGAACCCACAACCCTGGCATTGTAAACACCATGCTCTACCAACTGAGCCACACGGGACCACATTCAGAATGGACCATTATCATGCACCTGTCTGGAAACAGGAGCAGCGGGAAAAAATACATTTAAATCCTCCTCTTTTTATTAGAGGCCATCGCTCTGTTCTCTCACGCAATAGCCTATAGAAATGTTGCGCAACATGAGCTCATGGACTCTCATGAAGTGTTTGATTAGGTTTTCCATAACATTTACATTGCTGTCAGAGTGATTAGAGGGACAATAGAGTGCTGAGAACCAGGCAGTTAGCAAGTTTGGTAGGCTAGTAATGACCATCAGCAGCATCAGAGCTTGGAGAAGAGTAATTACCGTGACTAAACGATCACGTGGAATTTGACTGCCTTCATGACTCATGACCGCCTGTGTGGCGGGTAATACGGATACCTCAACAGCCCTATCCCTATGTCTGTATGTCTTTTGTCTCACCTTTCTTCAGTAGAGGCCTGACCACCCGCTTCTTGACGTCTCTGAGCCTGCAGTAGAACTTCCTGTCTGCTGCAGCCAGCTCGTGGAGAGCAGAGATGAACCCCATCACGTTGAGGTCAGCCTGGGCTAGACAAGACTGTCCTCCGCCATACACACTGCTGATGTAGCCCATCTAGACAGGAAGACACCAACACCATTACATAGCAATATTTTATGTGGCATGTTATGATATTGCCCAGATACATGACTGTAGGTTCTTACGGAGTTAGCCTAGGAGTCTACTGCCACCTCTCAGGGACAAGTTACTGGTAGGAGTCTACTGCCACCTCTCAGGGACAAGTTACTGGTAGGAGTCTACTGCCACCTCTCAGGGACAAGTTACTGGTAGGAGTCTAAAAACTGGAAAACTGGGTGAAAGTGTTGTGGTCAGATGAGACCAAAATGGAGCTCTTTGGCATCAACTCAACTCGCCGTGTTTGGAGGAAGAATGCTGCCTATGACCCCAAGAACACCATCCCCACCGTCAAACATGGAGGTGGAAACATTATGCTTTGGGGTGTTTTCTGCTAAGGGGACAGGACAACTTCACCGCATCAAAGGGACGATGGACGGGCCATGTACCATCAAATCTTGCGTGAGAACCTCCTTCCCTCAGCCAGGGCATTTAAAATGGGTCGTGGAGGGTATTCCAGCATGACAATGACCCAAAACACACGGCCAAGGCAACAAAGGAGTGGCTCAAGAAGAAGCACATTAAGGTCCTGGAGTGGCCTAGCCAGTCTCCTTAATCCTATAGAAAATCTGTGGAGGGAGCTAAAGGTTCGAGTTGCCAAACGTCAGCCTCTAAACCTTAATGACTTGGAGAAGATCTGCAAAGAGGAGTGGGAAAAAATCCCTCCTGAGATGTGGGCAAACCTGGTGGCCAACTACAAGAAACGTCTGACCTCTGCGATTGCCAACAAGGGTTTTGCCACCAAGTACTAAGTCATGTTTTGCAGAGGGGTCAAATACTTATTTCCCTCATTAAAACGCAAATAATTTTATAACATTTTTGACATGCGTTTTTCTGGATTTTTTGTTGTTATTCTGTCTCTCACTGTTCAAATAAACCTACCATTAAAATTATAGACTGATAATTTCTTTGTCAGTGGGTAAACGTACAAAATTGGCAGGGGATCAAATACTTTTTTCCCCCCACTGTATAATACATTCTAAAAATCAAGAAAAAGGAGCACTCTTGTTTCCGCATAAATCTGATTGATTTATTACCAGGGGAAACGAACAGACAGTTACTAAAAAAGTGCTCTTTTTTCATTCTCAGGTCCCAACACCTGTCGAAGTGTTCTGGGGTAAAGGAATGTTGTGGGATTTTCCCTCAGTCGAGCACCCTTTCGTTCAAGCTGGGCTGAAGCTCGTTAGGGGTAAAACATTTCTTTCTACATTTACATTTTAGTCATTTAGCAGACGCTCTTATCCAGAGCGACTTACAGTAGTGAATGCATACATTTCATATCATGCATTTTTTTTTTTTTACTGGCCCCCCTGTGGGAATCGAACCCACAACCCTGGCGTTGCAAACACCATGCTGGCGTTGCACACACCATGCTGGCGTTGCACACACCATGCTGGCGTTGCACACACCATGCTGGCGTTGCACACACCATGCTGGCGTTGCAAACACCATGCTGGCGTTGCAAACACCATGCTCTACCAACTGAGCCACACGGGAAGACTTCTACATATTATAGAGAGGAAGTGTTTGTGTTCTACTCACTTTCATACAGAAGGGCAGTAGGACAGGTCTGAGGGTATACGTGTCAGTTATAGAGGGAGAGCTCTCAGTTGACCCTGTCCCAGGTATGTGGTTCTCAGGTGTGGTCTCCATCATCTGAATTCATTCATAAATATTTTATTGTTCCCATAGGGAAATTTGTTCAACTACATTCACTGACTATACAAGAAAAAGAAAAAACACACACACACACACACACACACACACACACACACACACACACACACACACACACACACACACACACACGGCTTCTGCAGAAGGGGAAGAGACTCGTCCAGAAAGCTATTGATTCAGCAGATACTGAAAAATGACTCTACATGTAAAGTAACAAAAACAGAAGAAATACAGAAATGAAACAATCTATAAGTTTTCACAATATAAACAATGACATTTATTTTAGAGTTAAAAAAAGGATCTTCACGCTCAACAGTCTCCCCGTGCGAATCAAAAATGATCCACCATTCAAAGGACATCCAGCCAACTGGATACAACTGTGGGGAAGCATTGGAGTCAACATGGACCAGCATCCCTGTGGAACGCTTTCGACACCTTGTAGAGTCCATGACCCCAGACGAAATTGAGGCTGTTCTGAACACCTTCCTTACTCAATATTAGGAAGGTGTTCCTAATGTTTTGTACACTCAGTGCATTTAACATCACAAGACACAACACTTAACTTATACAGTATACAACACACATGTAAAGTCCGGTTCAGATACATTAGCCAACACGAGACGAGACGAGACTAGCCAGTTTTAGAATTTTGGGTTGTCGACCAGGCATTCACATTCATTTTGTTTTATTTATTTATTTATTTAACTAGGTAAGTCGGTTAAGAATAAATTGGTATATTACAATGACGGCCTACCCCGGCGACGCTGGGCCAATTGTGCGCCACACTATGGGACTCCCAATTATGGCTCGGTTGTGATACAGCCTGGAATCGAACCAGGGTGTCTGTAGTGACGCCTCTAGCACCTTAGACCGCTGCGCCACTCGGGAGCCCAGAGTAAGAAGACGAGGTGTGCAGTTGAGACCGTTTCCACAGTAACGGTGCCTCTAGAATGACGTGATCATAGTTTGAAACAAAGCTATCCTATTTATTTTTATTTGAACTTTATTTAACTAGGCAAGTCAGTTAAGAACAAATTCTTGTTTACAATGATGGCCTACCAGGCAACAGTGGGTTAACTGCCTTGTTCAGGGGGCAGAACGACAGATTTTTTACCTTGTCAGCTCGGGGATTTGATCTTGCAACCTTTCGGTTACTAGTCCAACGCTCTAACCACTAGGCTACCTGCCTCCCCCCTCTAACCACTAGGCTACGCTGCCGCCGCTATGTTGTAGCAAACTGAATACATGTACTTTGTAGAGAAATATCAGCAAGCTAGGCTAGCTACTACTGCAGCAATACAGCTAGCTAGGTGTCCGCTTGGCTAGCTACTACTGCAACAATACAGTTAGCTAGGTGTCCGCTTGGCTAACTACTACTGCAGCAATAGAGCTAGCTAGGTGTCCGCATGGCTAGCTACTACTGCAGCAATACAGCTAGCTAGGTGTCCGCTAGGCTAGCTACTACTGCAGCAATACAGCTAGCTAGGTGTCCGCTAGGCTAGCTACTACTGCAACAAAACAGCTAGCTAGGTGTCCGCTTGGCTAGCTAGCAAGCTAGCTGCTTGGCTGAACACAGAACGTCAGCGCGCTGTTCTCTGATTGGCCAAAGGGACCCGTCTCGCCGTAAGTCTTCGGTCAAGATACGATATGGGCGGCAGGTAGCATCGTGGTTAAGAGCGTTAGAGGTCAGTAACCGAATGATCGCTGGTTCAAAACCCCGGGCCGACTAAGGTGAAAAATATTTTGACGTATCCTTGAGCAAGGCACTTAACCCTAATTGCTCCTGTAAGTCTGCTAAATTACTCAAATGTAATAATGCATTTTGGGAAATTCAGCAGCCAAACGTGAGACTTTCTAAAACTAGACCGTTCAGACGAAGCAAACTGTTGTAGAACAAACTCATTACGACCGTTGTGTCACATCTCGTCTGTTGTATCTAAACTGGGCTTTACAGAGGACATACTGACCTGTTGACCTGTTGACCTCTGTTACAGGGGACATACTGACCTGTTGACCTGTTGACCTCTGTTACAGAGGACATACTGACCTGTTGACCTGTTGACCTCTGTAACAGAGGACATACTGACCTGTTGACCTGTTGACCTCTGTTACAGAGGACATACTGACCTGTTGACCTGTTGACCTCTGTTACAGGGGACATACTGACCTGTTGACCTGTTGACCTCTGTTACAGAGGACATACTGACCTGTTGACCTGTTGACCTCTGTTACAGAGGACATACTGACCTGTTGACCTCTGTAACAGAGGACATACTGACCTGTTGACCTGTTGACCTCTGTAACAGAGGACATACTGACCTGTTGACCTGTTGACCTCTGTAACAGAGGACATACTGACCTGTTGACCTGTTGACCTCTGTAACAGAGGACATACTGACCTGTTGACCTGTTGACCTCTGTTACAGAGGACATACTGACCTGTTGACCTCTGTTACAGGGGACATACTGACCTGTTGACCTCTGCAACAGGGGACATACTGACCTGTTGACCTCTGCAACAGAGGACATACTGACCTGTTGACCTCTGCAACAGAGGACATACTGACCTGTTGACCTCTGCAACAGAGGACATACTGACCTGTTGACCTCTGCAACAGAGGACATACTGACCTGTTGACCTCTGTAACAGAGGACATACTGACCTGTTGACCTGTTGACCTCTGTAACAGAGGACATACTGACCTGTTGACCTCTGTAACAGAGGACATACTGACCTGTTGACCTCTGTAACAGAGGACATACCGACCTGTTGACCTCTGTAACAGAGGACATACCGACCTGTTGACCTCTGTAACAGAGGACATACCGACCTGTTGACCTCTGTAACAGAGGACATACCGACCTGTTGACCTCTGCAACAGAGGACATACTGACCTGTTGACCTCTGTAAAAGAGGACATACTGACCTTTTGACCTCTGTAAAAGAGGACATACTGACCTGTTGACCTCTGCAACACAGGACATACTGACCTGTTGACCTCTGCAACACAGGACATACTGACCTGTTGACCTCTGTAAAAGAGGACATACTGACCTGTTGACCGCTGTAAAAGAGGATGGGCTGGGAGCAGTCACCATCAGCCAGGAACACACTGTGGCTCTGTCCTGCTGCCAGGTCAAACACACGCAGACCCTCTGACATCTGAGGAGGAGGTCAAAACACACACACACACACACACACACACACACACACACAGAGATCAGCCAGGAGATGTCAGAGTGTGAGGGACCTGGTGGCAGGGTAAAGCCAACTCCTACGGTTGTTGACATGTCAAATATAATGCATGACGACAACCGTAGGAATTGGCTTTGCAGCAGATAACAGATCTGGGACCACCAAGCTAGACCAGCAGGCTAGACCACCAGACCAGCAGGCTAGACCACCAGGCAAGACCAGCAGGCTAGACCACCAGGCTAGACCACCAGGCTAGACCACCAGACCACCAGGCTAGACCACCAGGCTAGACCACCAGGCCACCAGGCTAGACCACCAGGCTAGACCACCAGACTAGACCACCAGGCTAGACCACCAGACCACCAGGCTAGACCACCAGGCCACCAGGCTAGACCACCAGGCCACCAGGCTAGACCACCAGGCTAGACCACCAGACCACCAGGCTAGACCACCAGGCCACCAGGCTAGACCACCAGGCTAGACCACCAGACCACCAGGCTAGACCACCAGACCACCAGGCTAGACCACCAGGCCACCAGGCTAGACCACCAGGCCACCAGGCTAGACCACCAGGCTAGACCACCAGACCACCAGGCTAGACCACCAGGCTAGACCACCAGGCTAGACCACCAGACCACCAGGCTAGACCACCAGGCTAGACCACCAGGCCACCAGGCTAGACCACCAGATCACCAGGCTAGACCACCACACCACCAGGCTAGACCACCAGACCACCAGGCTAGGCCACCAGGCTAGACCACCAGGCTAGGCCACCAGGCTAGACCACCAGGCTAGGCCACCAGGCTAGACCACCAGACCACCAGGCTAGACCACCAGGCTAGGCCACCAGGCTAGGTCACCAGGCTAGGTCACCAGGCTAGACCACCAGACCACCAGGCTAGACCACCAGACCACCAGACCACCAGGCTAGACCACCAGGCTAGACCACCAGACCACCAGGCTAGACCACCAGGCTAGACCAGCAGCACAGTATAACCATGAAAATAACTAAAAGACAAGAATATATTCACTCTACAGTAGGTAAATGTCGTTAGAGTACCTTGGCCTTTTGAGGCATGGTAGTGGGGCTGTTCATGTGTCCCAACTGGCCGGATCTGTTGCTGCCCCAGGAAAACACCTGGGGTGATAAAGCCTTGTTATATTACACACCGGTCTCTCAATTTATAGAACGCTATAATATCAGATACGAAATGCTACGTTGCTCACGTCATAACTTCTTAACAGTCTCTCCTCTAAATTCGTAGGAAGAGAGAGGCAATCAAATAAATACAATGCTAAAATGGCAATAGGATAAGGCAATAGGATAAGGCAATAGGATAAGGCAATAGGATAAGGCAATAGGATAAGGCGACAGGATAAGGCAATAGGATAAGGCAATAGGATAAGGCGACAGGATAAGGCGACAGGATAAGGCGACGGGATAAGGCAACGGGATAAGGCAAAGGGATAAGGCAAAGGGATAAGGCAAAGGGATAAGGCAATAGTATAAAGCAATAGGATAAGGCAATAGGATAAGGCAATAGGATAAGGCAATAGGCTAAGGCAATAGGCTAAGGCAACAGGATAAGGCAATAGGATAAGGCAATAGGATAAGGCGACAGGATAAGGCAATAGGCTAAGGCAATAGTATAAAGCAATAGGATAAGGCAACGGGATAAGGCAACGGGATACGGCAACAGGATAAGGCTATAGTATAAAGCAATAGGATAAGGCAATAGTATAAAGCAATAGGCTAAGGCAATAGGCTAAGGCAATAGGCTAAGGCAACAGGATAAGGCAAAGGGATAAGGCAAAGGGATAAGGCAATAGTATAAAGCAATAGGATAAGGCAATAGGATAAGGCAATAGTATAAAGCAATAGGATAAGGCAACAGGATAAGGCAATAGTATAATGCAATAGGATAAGGCAACAGGATAAGGCAATAGTATAAAGCAACAGGATAAGGCAACAGGATAAGGCAACGGGATAAGGCAACGGGATAAGGCAGCGGGATAAGGCAGCGGGATAAGGCAACGGGATAAGGCAACGGGATAAGGCAACGGGATAAGGCAACGGGATACGGCAACGGGATAAGGCAACGGGATAAGGCAACAGGATAAGGCAACAGGATAAGGCAACAGGATAAGGCAACGGGATAAGGCAACAGGATAAGGCAACAGGATAAGGCAACAGGATAAGGCAACAGGATAAGGCAACGGGATATGGCAACAGGATAAGGCAACAGGATAAGGCAACAGGATTGGGGGACTGTGAGTGTGATGATGGGGACTGTGTTTTACCTGACACTGTGCAGTAAGGGCCAGGGAGTGGTGTGTTCCTGCCGCTACCTTCACTACCTCCTCTCTGTTCAGGCTCTCGATACAAAACGGCTGGAGCCTGGGTAGCTGGTCTCCGTGGCCCAGCTGTCCCTCTTGCCCCCTGCCCCAGCTCCACACCTCTGTGTTCAGGGAGGGCAGAGACTCCACTACTTCCTCCTTCCTGGGCACATTGGGCCTGGAGCGAGCGGTCCTCCTGCCGGGTAGCTCAGGGGATGCTGGAAGGAAAAAAAACAAAAGGCGTCAAAATGCTATTGACATATGAATGGCATACCGTATAATGAGTAACATTAAATGAGTTAGAATTGAGTTATAGAGAGAAGGGATGCTGGAAAACCTAGCTTCGGGCATACAGCGTAGTTGATAGAGCTATTTCAACACGTTTCGAATCTCAAGGGTCTTTCCTGGATAAATAAAGGAGGAGAGGAGGTGGCGACCACACCTACCATGAGAGAGGAGGTGGCGACCACACCTACCATGAGAGAGGAGGTGGCGACCACACCTACCATGAGAGAGGAGGTGGCGACCACACCTACCATGAGAGAGGAGAGGTGGCGACCACACCTACCATGAGAGAGGAGGTGGCGACCACACCTACCATGAGAGAGGAGAGATAGCGACCACACCTACCATGAGAGAGGAGAGATAGCGACCACACCTACCATGAGAGAGGAGAGATAGCGACCACACCTACCATGAGAGAGGAGGTGGCGACCACACCTACCATGAGAGAGGAGAGGTGGCGACCACACCTACCATGAGAGAGGAGAGGTGGCGACCACACCTACCATGAGAGAGGAGAGGTGGCGACCACACCTACCATGAGAGAGGAGAGGTGGCGACCACACCTACCATGAGAGAGGAGAGGTGGCGACCACACCTACCATGAGAGAGGAGGTGGCGACCACACCTACCATGAGAGAGGATAGATAGCGACCACACCTACCATGAGAGAGGAGAGATAGCGACCACACCTACCATGAGAGAGGAGAGATAGCGACCACACCTACCATGAGAGAGGAGGTGGCGACCACACCTACCATGAGAGAAGAGGTGGCGACCACACCTACCATGAGAGAGGAGGTGGCGACCACACCTACCATGAGAGAGGAGGTGGCGACCACACCTACCATGAGAGAGGAGAGGTAGCGACCACACCTACCATGAGAGAGGATAGGACGTGGCGACCACACCTACCATGAGAGAGGAGAGGAGGTGGCGACCACACCTACCATGAGAGAGGAGAGGAGGTGGCGACCACACCTACCATGAGAGAGGAGAGGAGGTGGCGACCACACCTACCATGAGAGAGGAGAGGAGGTGGCGACCACACCTACCATGAGAGAGGAGAGGAGGTGGCGACCACACCTACCATGAGAGAGGAGAGGAGGTGGCGACCACACCTACCATGAGAGAGGAGAGGAGGTGGCGACCACACCTACCATGAGAGGAGAGGAGGTGGCGATCCCACCTACCATGAGAGAGGTGGCGACCACATCTACCATGAGAGAGGAGGTGGCGACCACACCTACCATGAGAGAGGAGAGGAGGTGGCGACCACACCTACCATGAGAGAGGAGAGGAGGTAGCGACCACACCTACCATGAGAGAGGAAGTGGCGACCACACCTACCATGAGAGAGGAGAGGCGGTGGTGACCACACCTACCATGAGAGAGGAGTAGGCGACTACACCTACCATGAGAGAGGAGGTGGCGACTACACCTACCATGAGAGAGGAGAGGAGGTGGCGACCAGACCTACCATGAGAGAGGAGGTGGCGACCACACCTACCATGAGAGAGGAGGTGGCGACCACACCTACCATGAGAGGAGAGGAGGTGGTGACTACACCTACCATGAGAGAGGAGATGAGGTGGTGACCACACCTACCATGAGAGAGGAGAGGAGGTGGCGACCACACCTACCATGAGAGAGGTGGCGACCACAGAGGAGGTGGGGACCACACCTACCATGAGAGAGGAGAGGAGGTGGTGACCACACCTACCATGAGAGAGGAGAGGAGGTGGCGACCACACCTACCATGAGAGAGGAGGTGGCGACCACACCTACCATGAGAGAGGAGAGGTGGCGACCACACCTACCATGAGAGAGGAGAGGAGTTAGCGACCACACCTACCATGAGAGAGGAGGTGGCGACCACACCTACCATGAGAGAGGAGAGGCGGTGGTGACCACACCTACCATGAGAGAGGAGAGGCGGTGGTGACCACACCTACCATGAGAGAGGAGGTGGCGACTACACCTACCATGAGAGAGGAGAGGTGACCACACCTACCATGAGAGAGGAGAGGAGGTGGCGACCAGACCTACCATGAGAGAGGCGGTGGCGACCACACCTACCATGAGAGAGGAGGTGGCGACCACACCTACCATGAGAGGAGAGGAGGTGGTGACCACACCTACCATGAGAGAGGAGAGGAGGTGGTGACCACACCTACCATGAGAGAGGAGAGGAGGTGGTGACCACACCTACCATGAGAGAGGAGAGGAGGTGGCGACCACACCTACCATGAGAGAGGTGGCGACCACACCTACCATGAGAGAGGAGAGGAGGTGGTGACCACACCTACCATGAGAGAGGAGGTGGCGACCACACCTACCATGAGAGAGGAGAGGAGGTGGCGACCACACCTACCATGAGAGAGGAGAGGAGGTGGCAACCACACCTACCATGAGAGAGGAGAGAAGGTGGCGACCACACCTACCATGAGAGAGGAGAGGAGGTGGCGACCACACCTACCATGAGAGAGGAGGTGGCGACCACACCTACCATGAGAGAGGAGGTGGCGACCACACCTACCATGAGAGAGGTGGCGACCATACCTACCATGAGAGAGGAGAGGAGGTGGCGACCACACCTACCATGAGAGAGGAGGTGGCGACCACACCTACCATGAGAGAGGAGAGGAGGTGGTGACCACACCTACCATGAGAGAGGAGAGGAGGTAGCGACCACACCTACCATGAGAGAGGAGAGGAGGTAGCGACCACACCTACCATGAGACAGGAGGTGGCGACCACACCTACCATGAGAGAGGAGAGGTGGTGACTACACCTACCATGAGAGAGGAGAGGAGGTGGCGACCACACCTACCATGAGAGAGGAGAGGAGGTGGTGACCACACCTACCATGAGAGAGGAGTAGGCGACTACACCTACCATGAGAGAGGAGGTGGCGACTACACCTACCATGAGAGAGGAGAGGAGGTGGCGACCACACCTACCATGAGAGAGGAGAGGAGGTAGCGACCACACCTACCATGAGAGAGGAGGTGGCGACCACACCTACCATGAGAGAGGAAGGGGGGGTGACCACACCTACCATGAGAGAGGAGAGGAGGTGGCGACCACACCTACCATGAGAGAGGTGGCGACCACACCTACCATGAGAGAGGAGAGGAGGTGGTGACCACACCTACCATGAGAGAGGAGGTGGCGACCACACCTACCATGAGAGAGGAGAGGAGGTGGTGACCACACCTACCATGAGTGAGGAGAGGAGGTAGCGACCACACCTACCATGAGAGAGGAGAGGAGGTAGCGACCACACCTACCATGAGACAGGAGGTGGCGACCACACCTACCATGAGAGAGGAGAGGTGGTGACCACACCTACCATGAGAGAGGAGAGGAGGTGGCGACCACACCTACCATGAGAGAGGAGAGGAGGTGGCGACCACACTTACCATGAGAGAGGAGAGGAGGTAGCGACCACACCTACCATGAGAGAGGAGGTGGCGACCACACCTACCATGAGAGAGGAAGGGGGGGTGACCACACCTACCATGAGAGAGGAGAGCAGGTGGCGACCACACCTACCATGAGAGAGATGGCGACCACACCTACCATGAGAGAGGAGAGGAGGTGGTGACCACACCTACCATGAGAGAGGAGGTGGCGACCACACCTACCATGAGAGAGGAGAGGAGGTGGTGACCACACCTACCATGAGAGAGGAGAGGAGGTGGCGACCACACCTACCATGAGAGAGGAGGTAGCGACCACACCTACCATGAGAGAGGAGAGGTGGTAGCGACCACACCTACCATGAGAGAGGAGGTGGCGACCACACCTACCATGAGAGAGGAGAGGAGGTGGCGACCACACCTACCATGAGAGAGGAGAGGAGGTGGCGACCACACCTACCATGAGAGAGGAGAGGAGGTGGCGACCACACCTACCATGAGAGAGGAGAGGAGGTGGCGACCACACCTACCATGAGAGAGGAGAGGAGGTGGCGACCACACCTACCATGAGAGAGGAGAGGAGGTGGCGACCACACCTACCATGACAGAGGAGAGGAGGTGGCGACCACACCTACCATGAGAGAGGAGGTGGCGACCACACCTACCATGAGAGAGGAGGTGGCGACCACACCTACCATGAGAGAGGAGGTGGCGACCACACCTACCATGAGAGAGGTGGCGACCATACCTACCATGAGAGAGGAGAGGAGGTGGCGACCACACCTACCATGAGAGAGGAGGTGGCGACCACACCTACCATGAGAGAGGAGAGGAGGTGGTGACCACACCTACCATGAGAGAGGAGAGGAGGTGGCGACCACACCTACCATGAGAGAGGAGAGGAGGTAGCGACCACACCTACCATGAGAGAGGAGAGGCGGTGGCGACCACACCTACCATGAGAGAGGTGGCGACCACAGAGGAGGTGGGGACCACACCTACCATGAGAGAGGAGAGGAGGTGGTGACCACACCTACCATGAGAGAGGAGAGGAGGTGGCGACCACACCTACCATGAGAGAGGAGGTGGCGACCACACCTACCATGAGAGAGGAGAGGTGGCGACCACACCTACCATGAGAGAGGAGAGGAGTTAGCGACCACACCTACCATGAGAGAGGAGGTGGCGACCACACCTACCATGAGAGAGGAGAGGCGGTGGTGACCACACCTACCATGAGAGAGGAGAGGCGGTGGTGACCACACCTACCATGAGAGAGGAGGTGGCGACTACACCTACCATGAGAGAGGAGAGGTGACCACACCTACCATGAGAGAGGAGAGGAGGTGGCGACCAGACCTACCATGAGAGAGGCGGTGGCGACCACACCTACCATGAGAGAGGAGGTGGCGACCACACCTACCATGAGAGGAGAGGAGGTGGTGACCACACCTACCATGAGAGAGGAGAGGAGGTGGTGACCACACCTACCATGAGAGAGGAGAGGAGGTGGCGACCACACCTACCATGAGAGAGGTGGCGACCACACCTACCATGAGAGAGGAGAGGAGGTGGTGACCACACCTACCATGAGAGAGGAGGTGGCGACCACACCTACCATGAGAGAGGAGAGGAGGTGGCGACCACACCTACCATGAGAGAGGAGAGGAGGTGGCAACCACACCTACCATGAGAGAGGAGAGAAGGTGGCGACCACACCTACCATGAGAGAGGAGAGGAGGTGGCGACCACACCTACCATGAGAGAGGAGGTGGCGACCACACCTACCATGAGAGAGGAGGTGGCGACCACACCTACCATGAGAGAGGTGGCGACCATACCTACCATGAGAGAGGAGAGGAGGTGGCGACCACACCTACCATGAGAGAGGAGGTGGCGACCACACCTACCATGAGAGAGGAGAGGAGGTGGTGACCACACCTACCATGAGAGAGGAGAGGAGGTAGCGACCACACCTACCATGAGAGAGGAGAGGAGGTAGCGACCACACCTACCATGAGACAGGAGGTGGCGACCACACCTACCATGAGAGAGGAGAGGTGGTGACTACACCTACCATGAGAGAGGAGAGGAGGTGGCGACCACACCTACCATGAGAGAGGAGAGGAGGTGGTGACCACACCTACCATGAGAGAGGAGTAGGCGACTACACCTACCATGAGAGAGGAGGTGGCGACTACACCTACCATGAGAGAGGAGAGGAGGTGGCGACCACACCTACCATGAGAGAGGAGAGGAGGTAGCGACCACACCTACCATGAGAGAGGAGGTGGCGACCACACCTACCATGAGAGAGGAAGGGGGGGTGACCACACCTACCATGAGAGAGGAGAGGAGGTGGCGACCACACCTACCATGAGAGAGGTGGCGACCACACCTACCATGAGAGAGGAGAGGAGGTGGTGACCACACCTACCATGAGAGAGGAGGTGGCGACCACACCTACCATGAGAGAGGAGAGGAGGTGGTGACCACACCTACCATGAGTGAGGAGAGGAGGTAGCGACCACACCTACCATGAGAGAGGAGAGGAGGTAGCGACCACACCTACCATGAGACAGGAGGTGGCGACCACACCTACCATGAGAGAGGAGAGGTGGTGACCACACCTACCATGAGAGAGGAGAGGAGGTGGCGACCACACCTACCATGAGAGAGGAGAGGAGGTGGCGACCACACTTACCATGAGAGAGGAGAGGAGGTAGCGACCACACCTACCATGAGAGAGGAGGTGGCGACCACACCTACCATGAGAGAGGAAGGGGGGGTGACCACACCTACCATGAGAGAGGAGAGCAGGTGGCGACCACACCTACCATGAGAGAGATGGCGACCACACCTACCATGAGAGAGGAGAGGAGGTGGTGACCACACCTACCATGAGAGAGGAGGTGGCGACCACACCTACCATGAGAGAGGAGAGGAGGTGGTGACCACACCTACCATGAGAGAGGAGAAGAGGTGGCGACCACACCTACCATGAGAGAGGAGGTAGCGACCACACCTACCATGAGAGAGGAGAGGTGGTAGCGACCACACCTACCATGAGAGAGGAGGTGGCGACCACACCTACCATGAGAGAGGAGAGGAGGTGGCGACCACACCTACCATGAGAGAGGAGAGGAGGTGGCGACCACACCTACCATGAGAGAGGAGAGGAGGTGGCGACCACACCTACCATGAGAGAGGAGAGGAGGTGGCGACCACACCTACCATGAGAGAGGAGAGGAGGTGGCGACCACACCTACCATGAGAGAGGAGAGGAGGTGGCGACCACACCTACCATGAGAGAGGAGGTGGCGACCACACCTACCATGAGAGAGGAGGTGGCGACCACACCTACCATGAGAGAGGAGGTGGCGACCACACCTACCATGAGAGAGGTGGCGACCATACCTACCATGAGAGAGGAGAGGAGGTGGCGACCACACCTACCATGAGAGAGGAGGTGGCGACCACACCTACCATGAGAGAGGAGAGGAGGTGGTGACCACACCTACCATGAGAGAGGAGAGGAGGTGGCGACCACACCTACCATGAGAGAGGAGAGGAGGTAGCGACCACACCTACCATGAGAGAGGAGAGGAGGTGGCGACCACACCTACCATGAGAGAGGAGAGGCAAGGGCTGATTTCAAGGTTTTACTGCTAACCTACAAAGCATTACATGGGCTTGCTCCTACCTATCTTTCCAATTTGGTCCTGCCGTACATACCTACACGTACGCTACGGTCACAAGACGCGGGCCTCCTAATTGTCCCTAGAATTTCTAAGCAAACAGCTGGAGGCAGGGCTTTCTCCTATAGAGCTCCATTTTTATGGAATGGTCTGCCTACCCATGTGAGAGACGCAGACTCAGTCTCAACCTTTAAGTCTTTACTGAAGACTCATCTCTTCAGTAGGTCCTATGATTAGAGGAGAGGAGGTGGTGACCACACCTACCATGAGAGAGGAGAGGAGGTGGCGACCACACCTACCATGAGAGAGGAGAGGAGGTGGCGACCACACCTACCATGAGAGAGGAGAGGAGGTGGCGACCACACCTACCATGAGAGAGGAGGTGGCGACCACACCTACCATGAGAGAGGAGAGGAGGTGGCGACCACTCCTACCATGAGAGAGGAGAGGAGGTGGCGACCACTCCTACCATGAGAGAGGAGAGGAGGTGGCGACCACACCTACCATGAGAGAGGAGAGGAGGTAGCGAGTGTCGTCTATTCCTCTCCGTGATCTCCTCTAGCAGGATATCAGTCAGACTGGAGCATTTCTTCCCTTGAAAGGAGTCCTCCTCCGTACAGAGACGCACTTCCTGGTTGGTCTTCCTGTATGCCATGACAGGCCCAGACCGAGCCTCGCACAGCCCTGCGGCTGGGACACAGAGGCTGCTGGTGGAGGGTGAGGCCGAGGCAGCAGCAGCAAAACGGCCCGTTAACGCTAAGGTATGTTTCATGACTAAGGCACCCGTGTAGTTCTCCGGTAGAGAACATGATAGGCTGGATTCCACGGTGGTGTCGTCTGTAGGTTGTGGAGGAAGACGTGACGTCAAGGTAGAAGGCTGGTCTTGATCAGGTAGGTCACAGTTTAGGTACTGTCCTGGGACATGACTTACCAAGGTGAGTAGATCTCCTGAGCTATGATTGGCTAAGGTGAGCGAATCCCCTGCTGTCTGATTGGCTAAGGTGAGCGAATCCCCTGTTGTCTGATTGGCTAAGGTGATTGGATTCCCTGTGATGTCATTGTCGTTCTGTTCAGACGGGCTCAGGACGCGATCAGACGTTCCCTCTGGGTATTCCTTCGGTTCCTTCTCAGCGGTCGAAGATGTTGTTTTCCTCCTCCTTGCCTGTGTTAGAGTCGAGTTGCTGTCCGTCTCTGTCAGAGTCCCAGGGCCTTGTCTTTCAGTGTCAGAGGTACCAGTATCCTGTTGGTTAGCTTGTTCTTTGGAGCTAAACTCTCTGAGAGAGCTGTCTGTGTCGCCACAAAATAGGTGTTCTGGACCTATAATGGGGTCTGGGTCAAGGCCCAGATCAGGGCTGACTGCCTGAGAGAGTGGGCAGGCTGAGGCTCTGTGTCTCTGGGCTAGAGAGGCCTGTCTAGACGGGGAGGCATGTCTGGCTGGGGAGGCCTGTCTGGCAGGGGAAGCCTGTCTGGATCTCGAGCAGCTTCCTGGTTTGCTATCAGCCAACTCAATCCCTAGTGGGCAATAGTGGCTGTCGTTGATAATAACACGGTCCTCTTTATCCACCACAGAGAAGAGCAGCTGGTTGCACTGGTCACACTTTTCAGTAGCTGTCAGCCGGGTGAACTGAGAGTCTTGTCCAGGGAAGTGTCGTACCACGGCCAGACTGTGGTATCCTCCACACGCCACCTGGACCACGATGGAAACAAGTCAGTATGTATTGTTGAAATGACTGAGATGTATTGTTGAAATGACCGAGATGTATTGTTGAAATGTATTGTTGAAATGACTGAGGTCTATTGTTGAAATGACCAAGATGTATTGTTGAAATGACCAAGGTGTATTGTTGAAATGTATTGTTGAAATGACTGAGATGTATTGTTGAAATGACAGATGTATTGTTGAAATGACCGAGGTGTATTGTTGAAATGTATTGTTGAAATGACTGAGATGTATTGTTGAAATGACAGATGTATTGTTGAAATGACAGATGTATTGTTGAAATGTATTGTTGAAATGACAGATGTATTGTTGAAATGACAGATGTATTGTTGAAATGTATTGTTGAAATGACAGATGTATTGTTGAAATGTATTGTTGAAATGACAGATGTATTGTTGAAATGACTGAGGTGTATTGTTGAAATGACTGAGGTGTATTGTTGAAATGACTGAGGTGTATTGTTGAAATGACTGAGATGTATTGTTGAAATGACTGAGATGTATTGTTGAAATGTATTGTTGAAATGACCGAGGTGTATTGTTGAAATGACTGAGATGTATTGTTGAAATGACTGAGATGTATTGTTGAAATGTATTGTTGAAATGACCGAGGTGTATTGTTGAAATGACTCAGATGTATTGTTGAAATGACTGAAATGTATTGTTGAAATGACTGAGGTCTATTGTTGAAATGACTGAGATGTATTGTTGAAATGACTGAGATGTATTGTTGAAATGACTGAGATGTATTGTTGAAATGTATTGTTGAAATGACTGAGGTGTATTGTTGAAATGTATTGTTGAAATGACAGGTGTATTGTTGAAATGTATTGTTGAAATGACTGAGGTGTATTGTTGAAATGTATTGTTGAAATGACCTGAGATGTATTGTTGAAATGACCTGATATGTATTGTTGAAATGTATTGTTGAAATGACCGAGGTGTATTGTTGAAATGACTCAGATGTATTGTTGAAATGACCGAAATGTATTGTTGAAATGACTGAGGTCTATTGTTGAAATGACTGAGATGTATTGTTGAAATGACCGAGATGTATTGTTGAAATGACCGAGATGTATTGTTGAAATGACCGAAATGTATTGTTGAAATGACTGAGGTCTATTGTTGAAATGACTGAGATGTATTGTTGAAATGACTGCGATGTATTGTTGAAATGTATTGTTGAAATGACTGAGGTGTATTGTTGAAATGTATTGTTGAAATGACTGAGATGTATTGTTGAAATGTATTGTTGAAATGACTGAGGTGTATTGTTGAAATGTATTGTTGAAATGACTGAGGTGTATTGTTGAAATGTATTGTTGAAATGACCTGAGATGTATTGTTGAAATGACCGAGATGTATTGTTGAAATGACCGAAATGTATTGTTGAAATGACTGAGATGTATTGTTGAAATGACTGAGGTGTATTGTTGAAATGACTGAGGTGTATTGTTGAAATGACTGAGGTGTATTGTTGAAATGACTGAGATGTATTGTTGAAATGACTGAGATGTATTGTTGAAATGTATTGTTGAAATGACCGAGGTGTATTGTTGAAATGACTGAGATGTATTGTTGAAATGACTGAGATGTATTGTTGAAATGTATTGTTGAAATGACCGAGGTGTATTGTTGAAATGACTCAGATGTATTGTTGAAATGACTGAAATGTATTGTTGAAATGACTGAGGTCTATTGTTGAAATGACTGAGATGTATTGTTGAAATGACTGAGATGTATTGTTGAAATGTATTGTTGAAATGACTGAGGTGTATTGTTGAAATGTATTGTTGAAATGACAGGTGTATTGTTGAAATGTATTGTTGAAATGACTGAGGTGTATTGTTGAAATGTATTGTTGAAATGACCTGAGATGTATTGTTGAAATGACCTGATATGTATTGTTGAAATGTATTGTTGAAATGACCGAGGTGTATTGTTGAAATGACTCAGATGTATTGTTGAAATGACCGAAATGTATTGTTGAAATGACTGAGGTCTATTGTTGAAATGACTGAGATGTATTGTTGAAATGACCGAGATGTATTGTTGAAATGACCGAGATGTATTGTTGAAATGACCGAAATGTATTGTTGAAATGACTGAGGTCTATTGTTGAAATGACTGAGATGTATTGTTGAAATGACTGCGATGTATTGTTGAAATGTATTGTTGAAATGACTGAGGTGTATTGTTGAAATGTATTGTTGAAATGACTGAGATGTATTGTTGAAATGTATTGTTGAAATGACTGAGGTGTATTGTTGAAATGTATTGTTGAAATGACTGAGGTGTATTGTTGAAATGTATTGTTGAAATGACCTGAGATGTATTGTTGAAATGACCGAGATGTATTGTTGAAATGACCGAAATGTATTGTTGAAATGACTGAGATGTATTGTTGAAATGACTGAGATGTATTGTTGAAATGACTGAGATGTATTGTTGAAATGTATTGTTGAAATGACTGAGGTGTATTGTTGAAATGTATTGTTGAAATGACTGAGATGTATTGTTGAAATGACCTGAAATGTATTGTTGAAATGACTGAGATGTATTGTTGAAATGACTGAGGTGTATTGTTGAAATGTATTGTTGAAATGACTGAGATGTATTGTTGAAATGACCTGAAATGTATTGTTGAAATGACTGAGATGTATTGTTGAAATGACTGAGATGTATTGTTGAAATGTATTGTTGAAATGACTGAGGTGTATTGTTGAAATGTATTGTTGAAATGACTGAGGTGTATTGTTGTAATGACTGAGATGTATTGTTGAAATGACTGAGATGTATTGTTGAAATGTGTTGTTGAAATGACTGAGGTGTATTGTTGAAATGACTGAGATGTATTGTTGAAATGACTGAGATGTATTGTTGAAATGTATTGTTGAAATGACTGAGGTGTATTGTTGAAATGTATTGTTGAAATGACTGAGGTGTATTGTTGTAATGACCGAGATGTATTGTTGAAATGTATTGTTGAAATGACCTGAGATGTATTATTGAAATGTATTGTTGTAATGACCGAGATGTATTGTTGAAATGACCTGAGATGTATTGTTGAAATGACCGAGGTGTATTGTTGAAATGACTGAGGTGTATTGTTGAAATGACCGAAATGTATTGTTGAAATGACCGAGATGTATTGTTGAAATGACCTGAGATATTGTTGAAATGACCGAGGTGTATTGTTGAAATGACTGAGGTGTATTGTTGAAATGACTGAGATGTATTGTTGAAATGACCGAGATGTATTGTTGAAATGACTGAGATGTATTGTTGAAATGACCGAAATGTATTGTTGAAATGACCGAGGTGTATTGTTGAAATGACCTGAGGTTAACTCTAGATGAACGTCTAATAAGAAGCACTCACTCACCTGAACTACGTGCCTCCCAGCCAGGTGCTCCACTTTCTGGGGTCTCCACACAGGGAACACACTGTTGACCAGGCCCAGCTGGCAGCCGCTGCCCCAGGCCCACACCTCGTGCTGGGCAGACAGAGCCAGAGTATGCTGCTCCCCACAGGTTACCTCCAGGATCCTGATGATCTGTTGGGAGGTACAGTATCACAATTACCAAGTCTGTTTACGCGCACCAGGGATTTGACCTGGTGAAGTGGTGCTGTCATCGTCTAACAATATATATATTTTTTTGTTTTAAAAACGGGGTTGTTTGGATTCTGGATGCTGATTGGTTGATAACAGGGATTTATAGCACCAGAATCCCCAACATTCTCCTGGTAAAGCATGTTAACGATTCCATTACATTTATCAACGAGCAGCCACTGTCCTTCAGCCCAGCCAGTCAATTTATAAACTTCATCTCCCCCCTGGAAAAAGTATCCCAGATATTATTTCCCCATGCTACTAGGCTAGAATTTGGCTCCGACCAGTGAAACAATATTGCAGTATGTTTGGTGATCTCCACTGTCCCATGCATATAAATGTGACAAGACAAGACAGCTTCTCTGATCCAGACCAATTCATTTATTAGGATCATTATAAATGGATATATTCAACGAAAGTAAAAACAAAACTAAAGTGCACTTCGTTTGCTGTCCTTTCAGCTGCTTGACGTGATTGTGTATTAGCTTTCGTTGGCTAGCTAGCTAAGGAGAAGTAGCTAGCCTGCATTGCTACATGCCAATGTTTTGTTTAGCATAGCAAACATTGCAAATAGAATGGATAGAATGAACGACCAGCCAAACTATTTTGTATGGTGGAAGGGTTAAATAAAACAAATGTACTTTATTAAAATACCGTTTTTTAATGAAAACATGTCGTTAATCTATTTTTAATATGTTGGCAACCGTTTTATAAAAGCAATTAGGCACTCAAACCCAGGAGTTATTGAGGCTTCGCCTCAGGCCTAACAACAGCACTTAGACAGGAGTTATTCACACCACAATCCCGGGTTCTCATGCCTTATTGCTTCACCAGAGTAGACAGACAGAATATCGGGATGGGCGGCAGGTAGAGCCTAGTGGTTAGAGGAGGCAGGTAGCCTAGTGGTTAGAGGAGGCAGGTAGCCTAGTGGTTAGAGGAGGCAGGTAGCCTAGTGGTTAGAGGAGGCAGGTAGCCTAGTGGTTAGAGGAGGAGGCAGGTAGCCTAGTGGTTAGAGGAGGCAGGTAGCCTAGTGGTTAGAGGTGGCAGGTAGCCTAGTGGTTAGAGGGGCAGGTAGCCTAGTGGTTAGAGGAGGCAGGTAGCCTAGTGGTTAGAGGAGGCAGGTAGCCTAGTGGTTAGAGGAGGCAGGTAGCCTAGTGGTTAGAGGAGGCAGGTAGCCTAGTGGTTAGAGGAGGCAGGTAGCCTAGTGGTTAGAGGAGGCAGGTAGCCTAGTGGTTAGAGGTGGCAGGTAGCCTAGTGGTTAGAGGGGCAGGTAGCCTAGTGGTTAGAGGAGGCAGGTAGCCTAGTGGTTAGAGGAGGCAGGTAGCCTAGTGGTTAGAGGAGGCAGGTAGCCTAGTGGTTAGAGGAGGCAGGTAGCCTAGTGGTTAGAGGAGGCAGGTAGCCTAGTGGTTAGAGGAGGCAGGTAGCCTAGTGGTTAGAGGAGGCAGGTAGCCTAGTGGTTAGAGGAGGCAGGTAGCCTAGTGGTTAGAGGAGGCAGGTAGCCTAGTGGTTAGAGGAGGCAGGTAGCCTAGTGGTTAGAGGAGGCAGGTAGCCTAGTGGTTAGAGGAGGCAGGTAGCCTAGTGGTTAGAGGAGGCAGGTAGCCTAGTGGTTAGAGGAGGCAGGTAGCCTAGTGGTTAGAGGAGGCAGGTAGCCTCGTGGTTAGAGGCGGCAGGTAGCCTCGTGGTTAGAGGAGGCAGGTAGCCTAGTGGTTAGAGGAGGCAGGTAGCCTAGTGGTTAGAGGAGGCAGGTAGCCTAGTGGTTAGAGGAGGCACGTAGCCTAGTGGTTAGAGGAGGCAGGTAGCCTAGTGGTTAGAGGAGGCAGGTAGCCTAGTGGTTAGAGGAGGCAGGTAGCCTAGTGGTTAGAGGGGAGAAGCAGGTAGCCTAGTGGTTAGAGGGGGGAGGCAGGTAGCCTAGTGGTTAGAGGGGGGAGGCAGGTAGCCTAGTGGTTAGAGGGGGGAGGTAGCCTAGTGGTTAGAGGAGGCGGGTAGCCTAGTGGTTAGAGGAAGCGGGTAGCCTAGTGGTTAGAGGAGGCGGGTAGCCTAGTGGTTAGAGGAGGCGGGTAGCCTAGTGGTTAGAGGAGGCGGGTAGCCTAGTGGTTAGAGGAGGCGGGTAGCCTAGTGGTTAGAGGAGGCGGGTAGCCTAGTGGTTAGAGGAGGCGGGTAGCCTAGTGGTTAGAGGAGGCAGGTAGCCTAGTGGTTAGAGGAGGCAGGTAGGTAGCCTAGTGGTTAGAGGAGGCAGGTAGGTAGCCTAGTGGTTAGAGGAAGCGGGTAGCCTAGTTGTTAGAGGAGGCGGGTAGCCTAGTGGTTAGAGGAGGCGGGTAGCCTAGTGGTTAGAGGAGGCGGGTAGCCTAGTGGTTAGAGGAGGCGGGTAGCCTAGTGGTTAGAGGAGGCGGGTAGCCTAGTGGTTAGAGGAGGCAGGTAGCCTAGTGGTTAGAGAGTTGGCCCAGTAACCGAAAGGTTGCTAGATCGAATCCCCGAGATGACAAGGTAAAAATCTGTCGTTCTGCCCCTGAACAAGGCAGTTAACCCACTGTTCCTAGGATGTCATTGTAAATAAGAATTTGTTCTAAACTGACCTGCCTAGATAAATAAAGGTTAATTATATATAAAAATATGGAAACACATTACTGGTGGGAATATGCACGTATTATTATTATGCAGATTTTAAAATATTCATGTGAAAATCGGTCACCAATTGGATGGAAACAGCTATTGTCATTGTTTTATCTGTTGTTTTCAAAGATGTCTGAATTGTTTTCTATAATCTTGGATTTAGTTTTGTTTTCGTGATGAAAATAAGAATATAAAACAGATACCTGCGGAGGGACCGTCTCAGAATCCACCATACCGACGAGGCTAGGATCTGGGACCAGGCCTCTCTCTGACAGACCACACTGCCCCGAGGAGTTCTCACCCCACATGTACACAGCTCCTTCCTGTGTGACGGCGCCGCAGTGGAATGAGCCTGCAGCTACAGACGAAACACATTGACCAGAGAGGACAGACTCAAGGAGAGGGTAAGTAGGTGGGACCCTCAAGCCCTGCCTCCACGTCAGGTCGCCGAAGCTGTACACCAGCCCACCTGGAGATAAATAGGATGGTGAAGAGAAAAGGTATACAGTGATCTCCATCAGGTTATCACATACGGTATAAATTACACATTTTCAAGTATATTTGTTATGTGTAACGGATGAAATACTCACTATTCAAATCTAATCTATACGCTACACAAGGACGCTTAGTCATTGTTTTAACTCATTAGAAGTGTATATTTTAATACATTCCAAATAACGTTAAAAAAAGAATTATACATTTAAAGGTCGTAGAAAGTTTATCTTATTAGAATCCAAAGAGAAGTCTCACCTTCAGCCAGGAGGATACCATGGCTGATGCCAAGGGCAGCCTGGAGGACTGGCCGGGACAGAAGCACCCGTTCTGGGGTAACACTACTGCAGTAGCCTCTCCATAAGTGGAGCAGGCCTCGTTCTCTGGAGCTCTCCTCCTTCACTGGGCTGAAGGAGATGACAGACAGACAGACAGACAGACAGACAGACAGAC